>NC_056522.1:223278277-223366373 GCF_019175285.1 Sceloporus undulatus | reverse complement strand
AGATAGACAGTCATGTATATAGACAATTTTATTCTCGCTAAGAGATACATGCACGCGCACACACACTCCCAAATACCTATATATATGTACATCTAAATACACACACATCATCTGTGCATATATAAAAACATATGTTGAGACACACAAATTAATAAACACGAAGCTAAATATATACATGCATACATATAGACACCTACCCAAATACACACATATATCAAAGGTTGTTGCAAAATATAATGTGCACTCACAAACACACACACACATACATATATCTATGTATGTATGTGTATATATATATGTGTGTGTGTGTGTGTGTGTATGTATATATATATATATATATTTGTCTGTGTGTGTGTGTGAGTTTATATATATATATATATACAAATATATATATATATATATATATATATATATATGGAAATAAATGTTGATACAGTCACACACACAAAATAAAAATACAACAGCACACAGATGTGCAAACATAACCACAGCAACCGATATATTCTGAAATACAGAGAAATATATATGTGTATTACTATATATCTAGCTTTCCATGTTTTACCGGTTTAACAGCATGTAAGATGTTTGTGTATGCCACAGTCGAAAAGTGAAATACAGTCCATGAACCGAAAGTATCCATGAATTCACGTTTACTATGTGTGCATGTTAATTTCCATATAGGTACGCATGTATGTGATAGTCAGTGGACAATGTACAGTTGACAGTACTATGGTTTTTGTTATGTGCCTGTATACGGAGTAGTCGGAAACATAAGTCAAATTATTGACTTCTGGCTGACCTCTCATTTTGTGGGAATTATGATGTTCATCACACTATACTGTACTCTTACTGTCTTCTCTAGGTGCCTCCTGTGGCATTCTGGGATTGGCAGTTTTAAGGAGGGGTATTTAGAATTCTCAGGCAGAGAATTATCAGCCTGAGAATTCTAAATACCCCTCCTTAACACTGCCAATCCCAGAATGCCACAGGAGGCAGCTAGAGGAGTAAAACTGGAATAGTAGCACAATAAGAGTATAGTGTTATGAACACCAATATTTCGGCAACTTGTCATGTATCCTGAATTATCAAAAGCATTCTACTTATGATTTCCTATTAAGATATGAATTCTTCTATCAAATCCAGATTTTTTAATAAGTATGCATTATAGACAAAGACGTTTAAAACGAGTGTCACGCACACACATATTCATGTGACATAAATGTTTGCAAGGCTCTAAAATTACCAATGTTCTCCTGTCCTCTTTTTCGCTTAAGCACATGATTATTATCCTCTTGGCAATTTATTTCAGATTAATATTTACTGGACATAGCAGTGTGTGTTGTGCCGTTGTTCGACCATCGCACCAAAACCATAATGAGAACTTTGAAAAGTTTGCATACATATGTATGACTGCTCACATGTATAGATAACAGGATGGCCCCTATAATCATTTTAAGTTGATATTGATGTATTGCACATAGTTTTCCTACTTGTTGAATGTTAAACCCGTATACCCTTATGGTCAACATCTAAATACAGGGCAATAAACATAAAAAGTAATTATGTGTATATTTAAAAATATTGGGAAATAGTGACGTACAACAGGTAGAAAGTCATGTAGTAGTCCAGGGTTAAAATTTAAACTTCTTTATTGGTTTGAAAAGCTTGTTTTTAAAAACTGTTTTATCAAGTACTGGGTTTTGCGATTATTATCAAAAACATTATTTAGACTGCAACACATATCTGTGTTATCCGTACTACATAAAATATCAAAGCATGTAGCTGACATGCAATAAACTACACATGGAAATATGTCATAAAATAATAAGCATTCCACTGGAACAGATAATCAAAAGAAGTCAACATCCCTCGATGTAGCATTTCACAACGATTTTGCCTTTCATTGTCAGGCAATTGCATATATATTTTTATAAAAAATAAAATATGGTTGAAACAATCAACTTCTTCTATCTGTAGGAAAACATATTCTATATACAAAGACAAAATTGAATTTTGGTAACGGACAAGGTTTTGGGTCACCCTCAAGAAAATAACAGTTTCATCACTGTTGTTTCGCATTTCCAAAAATGGAAAAATAAAGTGGCATAATCTTGCCCTGGAAATATCGGACAACATGTTTTGTTTTCTTTGCCTCTACAGAATTTTACAAAATGTAAACATTACAACTTTACACAATCTCAGGTACTGTGCATTGTCATTGACTTTTTGGGCATGATAAAAAAAATTTATCTAACACACTATTTTAGCATAACTCCTGTTATGCTATCTAACATAGTGTTATCTAACAGACAGTCATGGCATAAGTCCTGTTACAGAGTGCAAAAAAAAGCTGGTTCATTCTGTTTCGGAGGAATGCTATTGCAATGATGCATGGGTCCAAGGAGTCCGGAGGTAACACTCCATTCATGAGCACTGGAGTGCAGCTTTGGATTGTCTTCAGGATTCAAAGGACACATGCATCATTTAAATAGCATTCCTCCAAACAGAACACAATCAAATTTTTTTTTTAAATCCGTACTAAGAGGTAGTCTTTGGTTGTTTATGCTAGACAACAAAAAATATAACCTGTTGTTGTTAATACAGCAATAATCCCAAACTCCTAAATGTACATAACGATCCATACATTTATCAACGTAACTTGAATTCTAACAACAATGAAAAGACTTCCCTAGAGGACACAATCATCTATGGAAGTGTCAGCATGCAATGTCTTCATCCTTGCCCATACACTCAATTTCTCTCTCCAGTTTGCTTATTCTTTTGTTGATCTCCTCCACGGTGTTCACAAAACGTGTGTTGATGGCATGCTGTTTCTTGAGAGCGGATGCAACTGTAAATAATAAATGGAAATATACAACAATTATCTTTACAGATTAAGGAATATCTTTACATTGTATTTTTTTAGTAACTGTGCCGCGTAAAGGATCGTGACCCTTTTGGACAAAACTTGATACATAGCCACATCATGTATTATACAGTAATTAAAACATAGCATCCGTCTCAGTTGTGCAAGCTCTTATTTTCCAGTTATCACCGTTACTGAAATCATGGACTACTAACCTGCTTTATGCAGTTTAACAATTTTATCTGGAAACTCAGAGAAGTTTTCATGCAAGATCTCGTCCAAAATGTCGTAATTTCCCTCATCGCTGTCACCACTGTCTTTATCATCCTGAGCACCGCTGGTTCCTGGTTCTTCATACACGTCATCCTCCCCTCGATCTGCGAGTTGCAAACATAATATGTTATTTCCAGACTAATTCTTTCTATTAGCGGTATTTAACAGTATTACCATTAACCAGGGTAGCCACAGGTAGAGATACTGAGTAATCGAAGACGCATGTCCACATGGAGAATTCCCTGTTATTCTTGCTATCATGCTTTTTTTTTTTTTTTTTTTTTTTTTGAAGGAGTTGTATGATGAATGTAAGTTCACTGTTACATTTCTGCTGGTATTAAACAACATTTAACAGCAAAAGTCTAAATCCTGAGGAAAGTAATGTTGGGAAATACTATTACTGTACGATGTAAACTCCTTACCGTCAGAATCTTGACTGTCACTTTCGTCTTCTACACCTTTTTTAATGTGTGTACAGCATCAGAAGAACGCTTCCTATAATCATATATAGTCTTCACACTGGAAATATTTACATCCTTATCTGTTTTGATGACATGTATACCACAACATTCTGTTGTTCTTGTTGTTTTCACACTTATAAAACCCTTTGAGGGTCCTGCAATTTCTGTATCTGTTTCGGACATGAGTATTCTGCCCTCTTCCTCCTCGCTGTTGGTTGATGTTTCAACAACATAACCTGTAATGACAAAACAGTCTTAAAAGCAAAAAAAAATTTTGTGTATGTCTACAGTATTGTAGTTACTATATAGTTCTGTATCTTGTTTATATCTGTTATATTTGTCAATGATGACAATAAATTCTACACCTTAAAAACAATATACATGTATATGTAACATACAGGAAATGGTAATCATTATCAATGTTTTAAAAATATAATTTCATGTACAGAATAACAGAGACTGTGCTTTACATAACAATAAAACCATACCTCTTCTTCTTGCGCTCCCTCTAGATGTACTTGTGTCCTGTTTTTCCATTTCAGGTGGTGATTCACGTTTTGGCACACTATCTTTCATACCTGCAAAACAGGCCAACACATATCGTTATATTCCTTGTACTTATATGTTTGATTGTTATGTCCTGGCCCAGCAAACATGTTTGTAGAGTTAAGGAAGAAGATATGAATACCCAGACACAGAAATAAAGGTCAAGAAATTTAATATGCATTCTGTAAGTTAACTTTTATTTAATCTACAGATGTATATAAATGTAAAGGAACAGTAATGTGTGAGTTGACGTTACTATCTATCCAAATATAAATAGTACAAAACAAATTAAAGTTTGATCAAAACCCGCAGTACTTGCCCACTACTATCAATTTCAATGTTATGTATTAGCATTCCAGTAATGTCTCGCGATGATTATTATTAAAAACTTACTGTTTGGGTGTCTATTTCTCCAGCTTGGCTTTCCAGCCATGATCCAGAGCCTTCTCATGAGGGCAAAAAATGGAGGCTGTTTTTTCGGAGGAGGGCATCCCCCGAAAAGTTGCAAGACTTTATAAAAATTGATCCTCATTATTTTAAATTTGGAGGAGACCTGAGCAATGGAACATTTGTATCCATGGCCCCGAAGCTGCCTCGTTATGCTCTTATACAGCGGCCTATTTGGAATGGCGCAGGAGCGCATAAGACTGTTTACCATCCCACTCTTTCTTACAAATCTTAGCAGGAGGATTATCTCGTCCCTGCCCCAATTACAGCCCCTTGGCTGCGGCATGGCTTCCCCCAGTGTTACTCCTGGGACGCTGCAGTCTCCCTCCGCAATTGAAGTCGCTGAACTTCCTGTTGCTTTCTGTAGTAGTTTTACAACGAGAACTTGAAATAGCGCCCTCTACTGGGTATAATTTTTCCCGCCGGATTTAAATGTTGTTCTGCAATTCCTTTCACTAGGACCATTATAGGACAACAGTACATTTCATAACCACTACCCACAGTTGTTGCATTCTTGTAATGGATGAATCAACTGACCCAGATGCTAGTTCTATCAAACCACCAAGGGGAAAGACCTGGAGTGCAGATGAGGTATTAGCCCTGCTTGATATATGGTCGGAGAGGAGGTTACAAACCAAGTTAAAAGCAAACCATCGTAACCTTGGCATTTTCAATGAGGTTTCAAAGGAAATGGCGAGGAGGAAACACCAGAGAACAGCAGTTGAGTGTCGCAGCAAATCTAAGAAGCTACGGTTTGAGTACAGAAGAATAGTCAAACATAACCAACAGAGTGGAAGGCAGCCTGTCACATGCCCCTATTATAAAGAACTGGATAATATTTTCCATGGAGATGTGAGCATCTCACCTCACAGATTGTCCAGAAGTATTGATTATGAAAGAAGCAACGACATCGGGACAAGCATTAATAGGGATGAACAACCAACGAACCTTGCAGCAATGGAGAACGAGGAAGATTTTGACCAAGGCATGTACATGTTAAACTTTTTAAAATGGCATGTTGTTACTGGCAAATTTTATGTCTGATATTTATAATTGCTTGTAAATTGCTTGTATCAAAACCTGTCAATTGATTGTAAAATTGACTATCTGTTTCACACAATTTCAGATTCAGATGAAACGTACCTAGAGGACAGTAACAGCATAATTATACCATGCAATGTTCCAGAGGGTTTAGATCTACACCACCGTGGTAAGTTGTTATTTCCACATAATTCTGCTATACCTGTGTAAGAATGAAGTATCTATATCATTGTGGAATCATGTATACCAAATGTAAACATCCAGCAAAGTCTTCAGGAACATGTATGTGCACATACAATACAAAAGCTGAAAGTAACGTCTCCTCCACAGATATTTGTGTTATTGCTGGTCCGGCAACAGAGATGGATTCATCTCCAAGCATAAGTGGTTCAGATGGCAACCCAACATTGATTCAGGGTAAAAATGAAGTACAACATAAAAATTAAAGGTTCAAGTATCTAGTTGACAGAAATAATTGTAATGTTTTGTAATGCAGAAACAGTAGAGGACAACCAGCAGCAGAACACTGTGAACTTGTCCCCTGGAACAAGATTGAGAAACAGCAGGAATCGGAACAGAAGGGCACGGAGAGGAGAGCATATAGCTGATCCTCCACAAAATTTCATGAATGAGGTGGGGTTCGGTTGGAAGGGGGTGGAACTTTCCTGGAAAATCCATTGTCTCCTGTCTGAAAACTTCCTGTGATTCAGCTTTGATCCCACTATCCTACTTACTGGTTGCTACAACTACCATGGGTTGGGATTTGTTTGTTTGTTTTGCACTGCCATAGTTATCCATTTCCCAGATTCACAGTGAAAACTAGGCCAGAAAGTAATAATCAGCCTGATCAGCTCTGCTTTCCAAAGAATGACAATCCACTTTCAACAGTCTTTTAGAAGATTTTAAACAACAGTGAAACCATGACTCTGTTGAATGTGCATTGAAACAACTCCTGGTCGCTTCTACGTACCCAAGAATGTTTCTTAAGGCATTTTTGACATTTCTGTCATCGGGCCGAAACAATAGTCTTGATTGTGCCCCCATCCCAGGCAAGAAAGCCTGAGTGACACTTTGCAAATATGAATCTCTGCTTACTTTAAAATAAGCGGACCAGGAATGTTAGAACTTGATACGACATGCCACAGATATCAGAAGAAAATGGCCTAAACATGAATAATAATTCAAACCAAACCATCTTCACAAGGCCAGTATGCTTCTGTGACTTCCATAAAACCCACCAAATTTGGAATGAAACAGTATATACTCATATATACTTGAATATAGGCTCATTTCATATATAAGTAGACAGCAGGCTTTGAGGCTAAAAAAAAGGATTTTGTTATGACCTGTGGTCAGGGGTAAAACTTAGAGACACATAACAAAGGATGTAAAGGATGAAGCTAAGGAAAATGATGCCAAAGAATGAAATTCTGGTAAGCATATCTGTTTATACTTTTCCAGCACAAGCATTCAAAAAGGGCAGAAGTGGAGTCATGGCAGAGAGAGGGGATCAGTGCTTCTTTTAGGTGGCTCCTGGGATGGATTCAGCTCTTAACTTTCACCACTCTACTCAGAGAAAGGGGGTAGTTCCTTTTTTGACCCATGGATATGGTGACCCAGTTTTTGGGGGTCAAATTTTTGACAATTTTTTTTAGTCTTATACATGATTATATACAGTATCTATACATTTTTATTTACTAAAAGCATTTAGCAGCCATCATTTAGGAGCTTGCCATTTTTGAAAAGCCGCAAAATAAGTGCAGCTGGGATCCGGGCTGCATTTGGGTTGCACTCACCCGGCCACAGCTGAGTGCGATAACACCCGCTTTTAAAATTAAACTCAACATTATCCCATTGGGGATAAATTGCCTTAAATTGAATGCTATAATCTCCTCAGTGTCCATCACAATCATAACTTAGTAAGTATGTCCCCTTGGTTATATCTTAACTATACAGTTAGCCCTCCGCATTTGTTGCTTTGACTTTTGCGGATTTTATTATTCAAATATTTGATTAATATGTTTTCTCTAGGAATTTCTCAGTCCTCCATCATGACTCTATGGTCAACATCCATCAGAAGTTGCACTGGAGAATCTAGAGAAAACACATCTCTAGATATTTGAAGGTCTTCCAGTGCAATTCTGTGGTCAACATCTAGCAGATGTTGATCACAGAGTTGTGCTGTAGGACCTAGAAATTCCTAAAGAGATCTTCCCTCAGACAAAAAAAAGTAGGTTTTTTATTTGCTTTTTTCAACTTTCATGATGGTCCTGTCCCCCAAATCCCAGTGACAGGGGAGGGCACACTGTACTATGTACAGGATCCAATTACCACTCTGCACCATTGTTTTTTTCCTACTACCTGGAAATGTCCACCTATTCAAACTAGTAATCTCTTTCTCCTTGCCTTTAAATGCTGCCATAGTAAGAATAGCAATGGAGGAGGATGTATGTTCAAGCACTGCTTGTTGAGCTGATGAGGACTTCTACCTCAAAACACACACTTTTAATTTTGCAGCAAACTTCAAACTGGGTAAATATGATCATAAAAACCTGTACAGATTCCAGCTGTCGAAGTCAAGTGCTTTTAGAGTCTGGAAGGAGTTGTTTTCCCAAGACTGGATTTGATTTCAGCATTCCCTCATTTCCATCAGCCTCACCCACATGTCAACACATGTCCCAAGATATATATATATATATATATATATATATATATGAATGAAAGTTTGTCTTATGAAAGGAAGGAAACACTAAGTTGAATCACATTCTGTTCAGATACAAAACAAAAACCTCAAAGCAAAACTTTAAACAGGGAACTTACAAAGCAAGTTGAAGATATTGAAATCCTGGGATTTCATTTTACGGAAAAAGTTAATACTAACTTAATAGCATTCTCAAAAAATGCTTGTAAACAGTAAAGAAGTAATTTAGGATCTGATTAAAAAAAACAGCAAGATTGCTCAAGGCAAGTTATTGAAGAGACCAGATGGTTTTATAAATTTAACTAGAGTACTGTGCAGCTAGTCATTAAGTGTAGAAATGAACATGCAGTGGGGGAAATTGGATCTCAGGTATGGGCCCCATCTGTGACTTTTGCATGTTCAAGCACACATTTGCTCCAGGTCCTATGTATGAACACCTGAACTATGTATAATCTGCATTCTTTCATACAACTCCAAAATGGGAATGTGGCTTCTATATAAGATCCTAAAATAAACATCTGAAAGTGCATACATAGTCTGTGTGGAAATGAGGCTGATTGTATAGAAGCAGAACTAATAGATGCAAACTCAACTTCCTCCTAGAGCCAGCATGGTTTGAGCACTGGATTATGACTCTGGAGACCAAGATCTGAATCCCTGCTCAGCCATGGAAACTCATTGGGTGATCCTGGGCAAGTTACACTCTCTCAGCCTCAGATGAAGGCAAAAGCAACCCCACTCTGATCAAATCTTGCCAAGAAAAACTCATGGCAGGTTTGCTTCAGGATCCCCTTACATTGGAAACAACTTGAAGACACACAACAAGTTCCTCCATCCCACAAATTCATTCCTTCACTGAATGACCACCTAGAGATCTAATAAATATTTACAAAGTGACAACAGTAAAGATAATGTTTCAGGGTAATTGTGTTGGCTATACAACAAAGAACAACAAAATGTGAAATCCATCCAGGAGCAATACTTTTACTGGGCCAACCAGAAGGCTTAAAAGTACATCACACTAGCTTTTGAAGCATGTCTCTCAAAAGATAGATGGTAAAAAGTATGCCATGAAAGGAATGTGATGTTTTTGTCACAGGCTCTATGTTTTACAGTATATTGTGGCGGTATATCATCTATTCTTCACCTAATGACAAACAAGTGAAGTTTCAGAAGCTAGTGTGATGTTAAGATATCACCACAAGATAAATTTTAGCAGTTGTTGTTTTTAACAGTAAACGCAGTAGCAATGGGGATGGTACAATATTAAAGTCAAAGAAGAATATTAAAGCATGTCTATCATGAAATCCTAAACTAATGTTGTGCATATGCCAGACTCAATTCTGTTTGACTACATAAACATGGCTATCAGGAAACAAAGCTTCCATTGAAGGCACAAGAGCAGGGGCTAGTTTAAAAAAAAACCTACATCTGGCAACCATATATCCCTAATAATAATTTCATGGGCTTCCAGGACAATGTTAAATATAATATTATTGATAAACTATTCAGAGGCCAACCAATTAAATGATTTTAAGTATTGTGCATACACATCTTGCTTGTATCCATACTCCCCCTCTTTTACGCAGAAAAGAAACATGAATGCTTTGCTTTTCATAGCAGTTAATCCCTCTAGCTAGTTGCACCTGCAATAAGCTAGCTGTGTAATGGTACAGATGTCCATATAATTTTCTTTACACTGTATGTTAAGAATGCTGAAGCTTTATAATCTCCTGTGTTCAGATCTGGTCAGTGTGTACTTACATACTTTTAAAATATATACTCTGCCTTACTATACTATGACAGAACTTTGGGCCATTTAGATCCTCTCTACTGCCAACTCTTTGCTCTCTTTTGACAATTAATTTTCATGCAAAGGATCAGCCATGAAGGTACATAACTCAGGAAGCATATTGGGGGAAACAGGGGATGCAGCCATAAACTGATGTTTTAATAGAACAATAAGGTTTTTTACATCAGTGTTCCAACAGGAAGGGAAGCCAATTGAGCTCAGCTTCAGGAAACAAAATGCCTTGGCCAGCACCAGTACCAGCATCAGCATATAGTCCTCTTCATATTTGGTGGAAAGTCACTCCTTGTGTGTTCACTAAAACTTATACACCCAAGCAAGTCTAAGCAAGAAAACAGCCTCTAGGAGAGCATCTGCACAATACTGTCACAGCTGTGTGATTCTACTTTAAGTATCATGGGTTCCTCCAGTGGTGCAACTGGGGGATATGGGGGGTGCATACTGCACCAGGCGATACCCTGAAGCTTATCGCACACATTATTTTCCCCTTTATGGGAATGAGAAGGGGACTCTTGGGGCTGCGCACAACTGGGGGAAAATGGATTTTATCACACAGCAAATTGTCCTCAAAATGGCCCCATTCCGTTCCGTGGTGCCAAGCCGTCCCCATTCAGTGCTGAGGAATGTTAAATGTTTGGGTCGGAAGTTTTCCGACCAAGCAATATGGCACCCCTCAGCACTGAATGGGGACAGCTTGGCACCACGGAATGAAATGGAGCCATTTTGAGAAAAATTTGCTGTGCGATAAAATCCGTTTTTTCCTGGTCATGCGCGGCCTCGAGAGTCCCCTTCCTGTTCCCATAACGGGGAAATAATGTGTGCGATAAGCTTCAAAGTCAGTAAAGGAAATGGATAAAGAAACTTGTTATTGGTTTTTGTTTTTTTTACAATGAGTCATGCTTTCTCATGATTTGACTTAAGTACAACAACCTCAGTTTAATCATCTTGGGAGATTTCCAATTTGACCTGTTCTAGGACCCATTTGTTTGTCTTTTTGGCTGTCCACATTATTCTTAGATCCTCTCCGGCATCGCATCTCAAATGCATTGATTTTCTTCTTTTCCACTTTCTTAAGTGTCCAGTTCTCATATCTGTACATGGTAATAGAGAATTACTTGTATGAGTCTAACTCAATTGTATATTTTTACTCTTTAGGATCTTGTCTAGTTTTTTAATAGCTGCTGTTCTCATTCCAAATCGTCTTCTGATTTCCTGACTGCAGTCTTCATTTTGATCTATGTTTGATCCAAGGTATAAGAATTCTTTTACTATTTCTACTTCCTCATTGTCTAGGACAAATTTGAGTAGATCTTCTGGGTCATTATTTTTGTTTTCTTTATGTTCAGGACTAAGTCTGCCTTTGCACTTTCTTCCTTGATCTTTCTTAGTAGTTGTTCCAGGTCTGTAATATTTTCTGCTAGTAGTATGGTGTTGTCTGCATATCTCAGATTATTGATATTTCTTCCTCTCATTTTCACTCCTCCTTCTTCTGTGTCTGAGCCTGCTCTTTGTATAATATTTTCTTCATACAAGTTGAACAGCTGAACTTAATCATTTTGGTTTGAATAACCACTCAAGTGTGTTTGTTGTTTTCAACTAAGTAGTCCTCAGACTGGGACATGAAAGGGATAAATACAGAACGTGCTATGGGACTTTAAAGTGATCCAAAGATGGTGTGTTTTCAGGTTATATGTTCCATCCCAGAACAATTTTTTTATTGTTGAACTAAATTACAAATCCCTGAAGGTTTATAATGGAATTGCTGACAGACCTTAAAATATGGCAAGACTAGCAGACACCATGGTAATAAAGTGTCATTTAAGTCTTCTTTGCTAAGGCTTTGATTTTTAAAAAAGGTCACATTTGAATAAAACTCTGCACTCACCATCCGTAAACTTCATTAAAGTATTATCTTTGCCAGAGAATCACATTTTTCACCTCTGCATTTTTATGAAGAAGGGGTAGGTTCCAGAAATAAAATAAAATAAAATAAAAAGCAAGCCTCTTATTTGGGGGGGGGGGGGGGTGTTGCTTTGTATTTTTGTTTTTGCATGAGCCCAATATATAGTCATCCTTTGATAAAGGCTTCTAAAGGTAAAACCATAATGAACAACTTCACACCCAATAAATCTAAGCACCCTGCTGACTGAGCAATAGGCAACTGCAAACAGCAGCCAGGGGAAATACTCTTGGCTGACACCCAAGCCTCTTTTCTCTTGGATATCCCCACAGGGGTGCTTAGAGAAGCTTAAATATTGTGCAGGACTTTTCTTTTTCAGCACAAAAGAAAAGAATTTAAAAGGTTCAAAAAAGGAAGGGGGAGAACTAGCAGACAGATCAGACTGCAGGTTGAATATATATATATATATATAGAGAGAGAGAGAGAGAGAGAGAGAGAATGAAAATTGCTAACCTGGGGTTTCTGAAAACTTTCATCATTTATAGTAACCTGCCCAAGGCAAAAACATAATTCTTCAAGTGTAACGAAGGTGAACGAAGGTACACACTTCATTCATTTACTGTTCCCACTTGGGCTCAGCTGGCTAGGGAACAAATCAAAAGGGAAATACAGAACATAGAGATTCATGAGGCTAGGGAATGCTTTAGTGTCCCAGAAGGAGGGAGAACTTTAAAGCAATCAAAATGACTGCAAAATATAGATGATATTACCCTTTTGGCACTAGAAGCACTGAGACTCACAAGGGACAACCTACTTCTGCAGCCCAAATATTACACGGATATGATGGTACTCTGTCTCTATCTATATTGGGAGAGATAAAGCTTATGATGTTAACATACGTGCCTCCCTCACAATTTCAGAACCTGTCTTGTCATTAAATGTATATTGGCTGGAGGAACCAGCATAGCGTAGAAGTTTAACCCTTGGACTATGGGCCAAAGCAGACAGCCCTAAAGGGGTGGCTTGACACCACCACTTTAATTGAACCACACACTGCAGCCCTGATCAGGCATTTTGCCAGCCCAAAAAGAAGTGGCAAAATGCTGCTCCTATTTGCACTGGAAAAACGCCACCCTTTCTGCCACCGCCATGGCTTTTTGGTACTCCTGTGGCATGCGTGTCTAAATGCTGCACCGCCAGAGCACTGAAAAGCTCCCCCCATGTGGTCAGTGGGCCGGCATAATGCAGCTTTGGGGTGGCATCAGGGCATGTGTCATCTGTATGCCACATCCCCATGCCACCAGGAAGCTGGTATATTGTGCCAGTCTGTACTGGCCCTATGATTCTGGAAACCAGGGTTTGAATCCCTGCTCAGCCATGGAAACCCTCTGGGTGAACTTGGGTGAACTCTCAGCCTCAGAATACCCCATGACAGTTTCACCACAGGGTCACCATGAGTCAGAAACATCTTGAAGGCACACAACAACAACATGTTGGATGTTTGCTAGAGATGCAGTGGTACAGTTTTCTAAGTCCCAGAAATGTACTATCAAAACTGGAGTCATGATACATTTTCTCCCTATGAAGTAATCTCTATTTTCTCACAGATTAACAACATACAACAATGTGTGCGTATGCTTTCAAGTCTCCTGTTGACTTATGTATGAATATCATAACAACACCTTATTTTTAAAAACTAGCAATATGAAGGCTTATTCTCTCATGTACTTCATCCAATCTACTCCCTGTGTACGTTAGAGAGACAAACTATCAATTTCTTCAAACAACATACAGATTTCTACATCTATGATATTTTATACCATGGCTGGTAACACAGGCTAATCTGCTTTCCTTTTTCCTCTCTGTTTTGCTGTTCAAGCTTGCTCAACAAGAGATTATAGAGACAACTGCTGTTTACCTTTCCTGTTGTAGGTATGTGAACACAGAGGCACTAGGAACAGCTAGAGTATAATCCCATTCTTTGCTAATTCCAGCTTTGTTGTGTTGCTTCCTGCAGACATGTTGCTACGACCTGGCACCCAACATTATGTGTTTCTCTAATGCTCCTTCACAATCCTTCCAGTGCTAATACTGTTTTTTAAAAAGCATCCTGCAAGATGGAGGATGAAGAAGAGGAGCCTGGGCAGGCATCAAAAGACTTTGTAAAAAGGAGCTTCTTTGTCAGATGTTTTGTCAGATGCTAACCAATGTTATTCCTATATTATTCTAAAAAGGAACAAAAGGTTGTGATATCAAAAGTTCTAGCCAATAAAAGTTGTGCATGTCTGGGGTTGAGAATATAGGAATCTAGTTCCGCTGAGTTTAATGTTATAAACTTCTACCCCCTCTATCAATCAAATGATACACACTGTGTATGCAATATTGTTTAAGTAGAAACTGCAATAAAAGAAGATCCTTACTTGATAAAACCAATAGTCCATCTAGATAAAAAAAATTCCCCTGTCTCTGCTAGTGACCAAATGCCTGCAGGGAAGCAAAGGGAAATAATGAAGTGTGTGATTATTCCCATCATTCTTCTGTGTGTGTTTTCATAGAATCATAGAATCATAGAGTTGGAAGAGACCACTAGGGCCATCCAGTCCAACCCCCTGCCATGCAGGAAATCCAAATCAAAGCATCCCTGACAGATGGCCATCCAGCCTCTGTTTAAAGACCTCCAAGGAAGGAGACTCTATCACCCTCCGAGGGAGTGCATTCCATTGTTGAACAGCCCTAACTGTCAGGAAGTTCCTCCTAATGTTCAGGTGGAATCTCTTTTCCTGCAGCTTGCATCCATTGTTCCGGGTCCTGTTCTCTGGAGCAGCAGAAAACAAGCTTGCTCCCTCTTCAATATGACATCCCTTCAAATATTTAAACAGGGCGATCATATCACCTCTTAACCTTCTTTTCTCCAGGCTAAACATCCCCAGCTCCCTAAGTCGTTCCTCATAGGGCATGGTTTCCAGACCCTTCACCATTTTTGTCGCCCTCCTTTGGACACGCTCCAGTTTCTCAATGTCCTTTCTGAATTGTGGCGCCCAGAACTGGACACAATATTCTAGGTGGGGCCTGACCAGAGCAGAATACAGTGGCACTATTACTTCTCTTGATCTAGACACTATACTTCTATTGATGCAGCCTAAAATAGCATTGGCCTTTTTAGCTGCCGCATCACACTGTTCACTCATGTTCAACTTGTGGTCTACTTGGACTCCTAGATCCCTTTCACACGTAGTTTCATTCAGCCAGGTGTCCCCCATCCTATATCTGTGCATTTTATTTTTCCGCCCTAAGTGCAATACCTTACATTTCTCCGTGTTGAATTTCATTTTTTTAGCTTTGGCCCAGCTTTCTAGTCTATTCAGGTCATTTTGAATCTTGATCCTGTCCTCTGGGGTATTAGCTATTCCCCCTAATTTGGTATCATCTGCAAATTTGATAAGTATGCTTCCAATTCTGTCATCCAGGTCATTGATAAAGATGTTGAATAGCACTGGGCCCAGGACAGAGCCCTGTGGGACCCCACTGGTCACTTTTCTCCAGGATGAAAAGGAGCCATTGTTGAGCACCCTTTGGGTTCGGCCGGTCAACCAATTACAGATCCATTTAACAGTTCCTTTGTCTAGCCCACATTTTACAAGCTTATTTGCAAGAATGTCATGGGGAACTTTGTCAAAGGCCTTACTGAAATCAAGATATACTATATCCACAGCATTCCCTTCATCTACCAAGCTGGTAATTTTATCAAAGAAAGAGATCAGGTTTGTCTGGCATGACTTGTTTCTCTGAAACCCATGTTGACTTTTTGTGATTATGGCATTGCCTTCTAGATGTTCACAGACTCTCTGTTTAATGATCTGCTCCAGAATCTTTCCTAGTACTGATGTCAGACTAACTGGATGATAATTGTTGGGATCCTCTTTTTTCCCCTTTTTGAAGATGGGGACAACGTTTGCCCTCCGCCAGTCTGCTGGGATCTCTCCTGTTTTCCAGGAGTTTTCAAAGATTATTGCCAATGGCTCCGATATTACATTTGCCAGTTCTTTTAATACCCTTGGATGGAGTTCATCTGGTCCCGGAGACTTAAATTCATTTAGATTAACAAGGTGTTCCTCTACTATCTCTTTACTTATTCTGTACTGAAATGCCCCTATCCTGTCCTCTGCTCCATTATCCTCAGGTTGAGCACCCTTTGCCTTTTCTGAGAAGACTGAGGCAAAGAAGGTGTTGAGTAATTCTGCCTTTTCTCTGTCTTCTGTTAGCATTTTGCCATCTTCTCCACGCAGTGGCCCTACCGTTTCCTTCTTCTTCCTTTTGCTGCGGACATATCCAAAAAAGCCCTTTTTATTGTTCTTAACCTCTCTAGCAAGCCTGAGTTCATTCTGTGCTTTAGCTTTTCTGACTTTACCCCTACACATGCCTGCTATTTCTTTGAATTCCTTTTTTGTGATTTCCCCCTTTTTCCATTTCTTATACATGTTCCGTTTCAAACTTAGCTCGGTTGAAAGTTCCTTAGTCATCCATCCTGGTTTCTTGAGACACCTCCCGTTTTTCTTTCTCACTGGAACTGTTTGAAATTGTGCCTTCAGTATCTCCCTTTTGAGAAAGTCCCATCCGTCCTGAACTCCTTTATTTTTTAGTATTTCTGACCATGGAATTGCCCTCAATACTTCTCTAAGTTTACTGAAATCCGCTCTCCTAAAGTCTAGGATGCGTGTCTGACTATGCCTGGCTTCTCCTTTCCACTGTATTACAAACTCCAGGAGAACATGGTCACTTCCACCTAATGATCCCACCACTTGCACCCCATTAACCAAGTCATCCTTGTTGGTTAGGATCAGATCTAAAATAGCTGACCCCCTTGTTGCCTCTTCCACCTTTTGGACCATGAAATTGTCTTCCAGGCAAGTGAGGAATTTGCTAGGCCTTGAGGATTTTGCTGAGTTTGACTTCCAACAAATATCAGGATAGTTGAAGTCGCCCATCACTACTACATCTCTCTTTTCTGACTGTGTGGTCATCTGTTCTAGAAAGATATCATCCAGTTCCTCAGTCTGACTTGGGGGTCTGTAGTAGACTCCCACCGTAACATCCTTGTTGTTTCCCTCCCCTCTAATTTTTACCCAGATGCTCTCCACCTGGCTTCCATGTTTGATGTCCTGGATTTCTTCACTGGTGTAAATATCTCTGACATATGGTGCTATTCCTCCTCCTTTCTTGTTTGGCCTATTTCTCTTTAAAAGGTTATACCCCTCTATTTCCACATTCCAATCATGAGACTCATCCCACCAGGTTTCAGTGATGCCTATTATATCATATTTGCTTTGTTGTACTAGGAGTTCGAGTTCATCTTGCTTATTTCCCATGCTCTGTGCATTAGTGTAGAGACATCGCAGACCATAGTTCCCTTTTACTTGCTGCCAGTGCAAGTTTTTTTGCCTCCCACTGTTGGGTCCTTGCACTTTTTTCTTGTTTCCTCTATGTCTGTTTGACTATTTTCTCCAGCCCTTTCGCCTTCCTTAATATTGTCTCCCTTCCCCACAGAACTCAGTTTAAAGCCCTCCTGATCAAGTTCTTGAGACTGTTGGCAAAAACATTTCTTCCAACTGGCGTGAGATGCAACCCGTCCATTGCAAGAAGTCCCTCCTCATGGAACCGCAGCCCATGATCAAATAATCCAAATCGTTCTTGGAGGCACCATCTGTGAAGCCAGTTGTTCACATCTGCTATTTTCCTCTCCCTTCCTGGACCATGCCCTTCAACTGGCAGAAGAGACGAGATGACAACCTGTACATCCATTCCTTTCAGCTTCCTACCAAGCGCCTCGTAATCCCTTTTGATGTTCTGAAGGCTGTGTCTTGCAGTATCATTAGTTCCCACATGGACCAAAAGGAAGGGGTATTTGTCAGTAGGCTTGACCAGTCTTGTCAGCCTCTCTGTCACATCACGGATCTTTGCACCTGGAAGACAACACACCTCTCAAGACATCTTGTCAGGCCTACATATCACTGCTTCTGTACCCCTCAGCAAGGAGTCCCCCACTACGACCACACGCCTCCTCCGAGGCTTAGCAGCGACTGTTCCCTCGGGTGGGACTCTCAGGCTCCCCTGCTCTGTCCCTGAAGTTTGTTCATGCTGCTCTTCTTCATCCTCCTTGATAAGGGAAAGAGCTTCGAATCGATTCTCTAGCTGCAAGCTCCCAGAACAATTCCTTCTTGGCTTACTTCTCTTTGTGACATTCCTCCAGCTGTCTGCCTCCTGTGTATGGCAAGTGACCTCTTCCACCCTAGCATCTTCCTCTGCATGGTACTCATCCAAGATGGTTAGTTCTATTGTGTCTAGGAAATCCTCTTGTTCCCTAATATGCTGAAGTGTAGCTACTCTTGACTCCAGCTGCTGCACTTTCTCCTCCAAGAGTGCTACCAACTTGCACTTGGTGCATGTGAAGTTCTCAACTTCTGTAGGCAAGAAGAGAAACATCCCACAAGAGTTGCAGGTGACTACAGCAGATCCCTCGTTGTCCATACTGCAAAGTCTTTAGTAATGACTATAACAGTCAATCTATTGGGAATACTTCTTTAAAGGAATGTACTGGCTGCTATCTGATACTTAAAGGCAAGGTTCTATTTCAATATTTGATTCTAACCTGATGCCACTTGAGTAGAGTTGTTGAGTTAAAGAAAACTAAAACTAACGGCGCACGGCTCTGGAAGTTGGTATATAAAGCTAGTCTGCTAGCTCCACCCCCTTGTGACTCACAGATGTGACTCACAGAAGCTCCACCCCTTCAACAATGAGCACACGGTCTCGAGCACACGGTCTCAAAATGGCTGCCAAGCAGCTCCTCTCTCTGGCCGGACTGCTCTGAAAGGCTCTGGAAGTTGGTATGCCTTTGAGTCATTTCTGACTTATGCTGACGTTTTCTTGGCAAGATTTTTCAGAAGAGGTTTTGCCATTGAGGCTGAGAGCATGTGACCTGGGCAATGTCACCCAGTGGGTTTCATGGCTGGGCTGGGCATCAAACCCTAGCTTTTACGTGTTTATGACAAATAATAATTATTATTTATTTATATTTTCCCGCCTCTCCCAAATGGATTGAGGTGGAATTACAAACCAATTAAACATACAAAACACAGCAATAGGATACATCAATAAAACACATCAATAAAATACAATGTCAATAATAATTCCATTAAAAACTAACTCACCATCAATTAACAATAACAATAAAATTATACAATGATAAGAAATGAGGTAATCAGAAATTAACATCAACCAGATTATGTTATAGAAAGCAGGATGCAGCAAGATGCACTGGTGCCAGGACTATTTCAAGGTAAGCCTTGAAAGCAAGCCTTGCTGCTGCTGCTGCTGCTGCTGCTGCTGTGTGCCTTCAAGTTGTTCCTGACTTATAGCATCCCTTAGGCAAACCTATCATGGTATTTTCTTGGCAAGTTTTGTTCAGAGGGAATTTGCCTTCCCCTGTGGCTGAGAGTGTGACTTGCCCAGAGCCACCCAGTGGGTTTCCATGGCTGAGCAGGGATTTCAGCCCTGGTCTTTCGGTATCCTAGTCCAATATTCACACCTCTACATCACACTCATGCTCACCATTGCCTTAACTTTAGTAAAAGCAGATCCATGCACAGACACATGTGCACATACATACTCGAGAGACACATGGAATACTACAATATTATCTCAATCTTATATTGAGATCATCACCCGCTTTGCTCACTCAATTGGTGTCAGAGAAGAGGACAACTTGGTGGACTTCACCTTTAAAAATAGAGGTATGCTAAGAAGAAAATAAATGTGTGGTGGGTTTGTTTTGTATTCATGTCTGCACATTAAAAAGGCACTCTTTTAAGTTCAAGAAGTACCTCATCCAGTGTATGTCATTCGATAGGTAAGGCTGTCCAGCTGAATGACTATGAGAAATAGTAAAGACCAGTATGTGGATGTTTTTCCCCTCTGCAAATTCACAAGTTCTTGATTTTGTGAACTAATGTTATTCTCATTTTTACAATAAGGAAGCGTTTGCTGACCAGGAGTGGGTAGGTGGGTGCAAGAAAATCCAGATCTTTTTCTGTAACTACTCCTATATTATGTTACCACAAGAGTGGTTACTTTTCAGTTGTGCAGTAAAGGAACAGATTATTCAAGGAGGGAGCAGGGATTGGGAACTGACACCCACAAGGTAACCAGGTGCATCCTGTAATTAAACCTCACTTGCCTGTTAATCAAAAAAAGCTGAGAAACAAGTCCAGGAAGAATTCAAGGGCCTCCTGTCAGAGCAATCCAAATCATAACATTCATATGGGTGCTTCTCACCTCTTTGGCTCCTACATTAAGGAGTTTTTACAATTCCCTGAAGGGCATCCCAGTATCATTCTGGAACCCTTTTGTTAAATACAGAAGCTGAAAGAGATCAAGAATTTCAGCTAAGTGAAAACAAAGACAAATTTAAAGGTTCCTCCTTGGGCCAAAACAAACTAACCTTCCAAAGGTTTTGAGAAGACTAGTGCAGTTCCAGACATCAGGAAATTGTCAGTGAATCTCATGCAAAGCAAATCTTCAGTGTTCCCTGCATGTAAAACTCAAGGAAACTCAAATTATCCAGCTATGACTAGTGTTCATATATCCTTAAATACTCTAAAACCAGGACTGGGCTACTTGTTTGTTGCTGTGTGCCTTCAGGTTGTTTCCAACTTATGACACTAAAGTGAGCCTATCTTGGGGTTTTCTGGGGCTGAGAGTTTGTGACTCACCCAAGGTCACCCAGTAGGTTTCCATAGCTGAGTGGGGAAGCAAACTCTGATCTCCAGAATTATAGTCCAACACTCAAACTACTAGGCCACACTGGCTCTGGCAACCTGTGGTCCTCCAAATATGGTTGAAGTGCAACTCCATCAAGCCTAGCCAGTACAGCAAATGTTGAGTGGTGATGGGAGTTGCAGTCCAACAACATCTGGAATTCTGCAGCTACATACCACTGCTGCTTTAGCTTAAAAGCCTTGGTGGAGGAGCAGAAACAAAGAAAAATTAAGGCATCCCTCAAAATAAAATAGAAACAAAGCAGAGACAGCCATTTGTTATGGGGACCAGAACAAAGGGATTGTCTGTCTTTGGTAAATAGTGTAGTTAGGGAATAGTCAATGCGAAAAAATCAGGTAGGCAAAGAACTTGTTGCAAATGTAAACATCACCGGGTGGGAAAACATACATGGGAGCAATGAAGGGAAAGAGAGATACACAGAGTGAAACTTTGCTTGCCAGGGCCAGTCAAAATGGACTTCAAGCAAAAGTAAAACGAACTATGTGGATTGGAATCCACAACCTTCCTGAATTTCTGTCCATATTTGTCTTAGACCTATAAAGCAATAGACACTTGGTTACCTGGGTAGGAAAATATTGTGTGGTATGCAGCTCTTTATATTCCTGTTGCATGCTGACAAAAAAGCCTTTACTGTGCTGTAATACAAGAATCCTCCACCTTGGCTGACCTTCCAGCTTGTGCTCTCCCACTCCCACTCTACAGCTGGTCATATCCCTTCATTCCTTGACTATTTCCGGCTGTTCTTTCCTGCTCATCTCTTAAAGAACAATTGTATGGGTGGGTAATATGCATTGATCCTTACAATTCCTACATTTGTGTCTTAAGAAAGGCTTGACTCGATTCCCTCTGGGGAGTACATTTGTATGAAATGGTAAAACTGGAGGAATGGAAAAGAGGAGGCAAACAATTGTCCTAATTCTTCCCCTTTCTCCTCCTCCTCCACTTTTCTTTATCCTTCCTCTATGTTTAAAGATTTTTTAACTAACAGAAGGCAGAGCTGGCTTACTTCTCCATTTGCAAGGTACAGAAAACTACATCAGTTCTGACAACAGAAGTGATGTTGTGATTAGAATCATAAAATAATGGATTAAGATCAGGATGTTACATCAAGTGTATTTCTCAGTGAGGGTTACATGAGCTGTGACCCAGAAACCTAATGTACCCCAGTAGCTCTGTACTGACACCAGATGCTTGACAAACTCTTTTCATCCCAGCCTTGAAACCATCTCCTTTAACATCCAGTATTGAAATAAACTCATTGGCATGGCAATTTGCCACCAGACAATGGAGATCATTAGTGGGGTGGGGTTAAGATGATACTTTATGTGCCAGCTAAATAACATAAAGTTTAGGGCAAGTGTGGAGAATCTGTGGTCTTCCAGATGGTGCTGGACTGCAGCTCTCATCAGCCTTTGCCAGCATAGCCAGCTATTAAGGGATTATAGGGATTATATATTGCAAGCACATTTTCAGGATAACAGGTTATCTGCCCTTAGTTTTGGGTCTCAGCCTATGAAGGAGCTCTAAGGTGCACTTGTTTTATCTATATCTGTGCCTATACCTATGTATTCATATGTAGATATATAGACAAAATGCTGTTTCGCTTCATGTCTCACTCGAGCCTTGGAATACAGGCACTCACGGGAGTAATTTGAATTAATTCTGTGGGCTTACTGATAGTATTTTGCTGGTTGAAGGGGCATAGCCTATGCCAGCAGATTCTGTTATTTGATGAGTGGATAAAATACCATTGTGCTGCATAATAGTTGAGATTATCCAGTATCATTTGTGCACTAGCATCCAGTTGGAAACCGGATGCTGATCTAGGTAGGCCTTTGGTCTCATACATAGCTCTTATTTTTATTTTTATGTTATGTTCCTTACGTTCAACACTCATTAATTACTGCATACTGGAACACCGCCTTTGCCGCCAGGCGTTCCAATTAAATGTGGATCTTGCAAGTCCTAGTATGATATTATAACCACACACTCTCTTTTTCTATGTGTATATTGGTAGTGTGTGAACTGACCTTGTATTATACTTCATCTGAATTCTTATACTAGAATCTGAATATCTGGACTTTAAAAAGATGATTGCCTGCTGGCATTTGCCAGCTGGATAGCTATAATATGAACCAAACACACAATAGTTAGAATCTCAGATCCTACATTATGCATTTACTCTAAAATTTTCTTGTTTTGCAAAGATCTTCACTACATCACTTGTGTATTGTTGTGATTTGGTCAGAATTAATTTAGATAACTTGGACAGGGAATATATATATAGATTTGATCAACCTTTCCCACCATGCCCAAGAAGTTTGGAAATAGAATCTTTAATCTGATCTAGTGATATTACTGTATATTTTAGCTAAGCCTAATAAAAAGGAAATTCAATAGATACATTAAAATGTCTGAGATGGTGGCTAAATACCACGAGTGAGTTAGACCGTTGACCCTGCTGCACTTAGACAAGTCTGCGAGTCAGACATTTGACGCCAGAAGACAGCAAAACTGAGCAGTTTGTATCGTGTATATGTGTGCTTGCACACATAAAACAATGTATTCGGAGAATTTGGAATTATGTTCACAACCTACAATCTTTTTGGGTTTTATGGTGGAGTGAAATAATTTGAAGCCGTGCTTAAAACACATCCATTAACACTGCATCAGCAGGAAAATATTAGACAGTTGTTCTTCTCCTCAAAGCCTCTTCTCTTAAAATATTGCTCATCAATATTTAAGTACTCATTGTCAGTCAGTGCATTTACTATTATCTCTGTGATTATAGAAAATCCATGCAAATTTGAATCCAACTGTACAAGCACACAAACTGCCCCCTACACCAAATCTCTGCCCCATCAGTCTGTCAGACTGTCAAACTACTTTTTAAAAGGCCAAAATGTTTTTTCAGGCTCTTCTTTCCATTCTGACCAGCTTTGGAATAGGAAATTTCCCATATGGCAAGTTCTCTTTAATCTCTGGGAATTTAATAATGCTATAGGGTGTTTTCATGTGTGCAGCCAAGTCCACCGCTAGCTCATTTTTCTTCTTCTTAGGCATTCTACTTTTTCATGGCCATCAGCCATTTAGAACTGTGAGGTTTTTCAGTATTCCAAAACAAAGTCTAATTTCCTCTCTGGCTGAAAAAGTGCAATGATTTGTCTTTATTTAATCTGAAGTGTACATGATAATTACTGTGAGCTAACAGGCAAACACAGCGATATGCAATGCATATTCCAAGACTCTGACATGTTAACTTGTAAAACCATAATTTTGCCTAACAGGTCACATAGAACACCCCTTAGCAAACTTGCTTCAGAGGTTCATAATGCAGTGGGCACATTTGTGCAACACTGTAAGCCAGAAGTCCTGAGAATGTTGTCTTATTTGTTAAATGAGCCAGTGGGCCAGTGTATGCTGCCTGGTGGCTGCTGATTTCCTCTTCCTGCAAGTCAGAGAGTCTATTAAGGGACAAGGAATCAGCAACAAAAGCCAGCATTATGTACCAGAATTTGGACTTCTAGCATGTTTCCCCTCTAACAAAGCAGAGTTTCAAGCCAAAGTTTCTTGTTGCGGTGAAGATTTTAGCATTATAAATTATGTATTGACATCAATATTCTGCCTTATTTCTTAAAGCAGTATTTCTCAAAACATTTTGAACTCAGAATCTCTTCTAGATATTTTTTTTTGGGGGGGTCTCTTAACTCAATCAGCTGCTCCAAAAGTGAATGTACAGAAATCTTTAGATGTAATCATGGACACACTGCCTGTTGTTATGTGGAAGGACTTATGGTGGTGGGGTAATAGACCATCACAGAAGAAGAATAAAAGATGACCTTTCTAAGCTCTTCCTAAAGCCTCTGCATCAAGGATGAAAAAAATATCCGTCCATCCAGATCTTTGGAGGTCTTCAATTTCCCAAATGCCTCAGTCTGTATAACTAGTGCCTGAAGTTGGGAATGACTTGAAGGCACACAACAACAAGAACAACAATGATGAGGCTGTGTGTTGGTTAGATTAGGCAGACAAAAGATATCACTTTATTCAGCATGCCATCCCTCCATCAAACCAGTCCTGCAAGTGGCTTTTAAAAATGTTGCAGTTTTCACTTTTCAGGGCAAACATTCTTATTAAGAAAAAGAAAAGCAGAGGAAGGAAGGAAGAGAGAAAAAGTAAGACATATCAACTGAACTCTTAACTGCTTTCTCACTATTATCGACTAATGTTTATCATGAAACTCTCCCAAATGAAACATGGAAAAGAATTCAAGGAACTTCTGGAGAAGTGTCATTTTTTAATCCTTTGTGTCTTTTATCATGAAGTTGCTCTGGTTAGAAATTGTAAAACAGGATAACAAAGGAAAGGAAGATAATGAAGTTTAGGCATTTGCTGTAATGGTGCATTCCTGAAGTATTTGCAAAAGGAAATCTAATAAAAAAATATATTATAGGGGATTCTTCTTTTTGAAAAAGCACCCACACAATGGTGCTTTACAGACCACCCAAAAAGGGCGGTCTGCCGGTGCCTCCATTTCCGCCGTTGGGAAGCCTCAGCCTCCAGACTACGAGGCTTCCCAGCGGCCAAAAAAGAAGCCCCAAAAAGGGGCTTCTTTTTGCACCGTGGAAATGATGCTGCAAGGTGCCAATGGCGCACTCACAGCGTCATTTCTGTGGCGCGACATGCAGATGCTAAGCGTCTGCTACAACAAAATGGCGGCACCCATGTAGAATGGGCACCACCATTTTGTACGCGCTCAGCGTGTACTAGGGTTAGGGGCGTCCAGAAACCCTAGTACGTGCCGAGCACATACTTTCCGCCTGTGTGGAACGGGCCAATGTTAAACTATTTTAATGTTTCCAGAAATACCTTGGCATACTTTTCTGATCTGATTGCTAATCCAGCATATCCTTGGGCCTATGGGGTGGCATTTGGGCAGCTTCTAAAACATTACAGTAAATTTGATTCAACAACCCTTGTTTTTTTGTGAGAAATATGTTCATTACACCAGAAATTTCTTAATGATGCACAAAATGTAAGATAGGGAATGAGAGAGCAGGAGAGCAAGCTGATTTATCTCCTCATCAGTGCAGAAATGCAAGGTTGAATCTGTTACTTTCAGAAATAACCTTACACTTAGAAAGAGCCTAACCTACCACATCAGGGAAAAAAATTTCTTCTGGTCAGCCAGAACAATGTCATAAACCTAAATAACCGGCTATTGCTGTAAAGATGTTAATACAACCACAAGTGTGTAGGATCTGAGATGTGGAGCTACAGGACGGTTCTGAGGATACCATAGACAGCTCAAAACACAAATAAATGGGTTCTAGCCTGATAAATAAAGCTGCTTTAGGTCACATTGGAGGTATGTATTTAAATGATGCATGTGTCCTAAAAGACCAGAAGGTGTGCCAAAGCTGTGGTCCAGTCCTTAAGATTGGAGCGTGGCTTTGGCATGGCTTCTAGCCCCTTAGGATGCATGCATTATTTGAACAGCATACCTCCAATGTGACCTGAAGCAGCTTTATTTTGGCCTGTCTGTATGGCCCAAAATGACTAATTTGAGACTGTTGTACCTTGGCCATATCATGAGAAGACAGGACTCATTAAAAAGACAACAATGCTTGGTAAGGTAGAAAGCAGTAGGAAAAGAGGAAGACTACATTCCAGATGGAAAGACTTGATCAAGGAAGTGATGGATCTAAGTCTGCAATACCTGATCTGGGCTGCTGAAAATAGGATGACTTAAAAGTTTCTTATTCATAAGGTCACCATAAGTCAAAGTTGACTTGAAGGCAGCTAAAAACAGCAAGAAAGAAAATCCCATGAAATTTGTGGGATTATTATTATTATTATTATTATTAACCTTTATTTATAAAGCACTGTAAATTTACACAGTGCTGTACATACAATCTTATTAATTGGACGGTTCCCTGCCCTCAGGCTTGCAATCTAAAAACACACGACACAGAAGGAGAAGGGAGTGGTGGTGGGGAAGGGGCCTGTCTAATAAGATAATACATATAAAATGCATAGCAATACAGGAAATGATACAATAAACAAACAACAAAAGAACATCAAATAGCAAGTGACAATTATGCAATGCCTGGGAACGCTTCTCTGAACAGGATGGTCTTCAGCTCTGTTTTGAAGCTGGTTAAGGAAGTGATGGCTCTTGCTCGCAGGGGAAAAAGGTTCCAGGAGTGAGGGGCAGCAAGTGAAAAGGGGCGAATCCAAGATGGGGCAGAGGAAATCCTGGGCTGGGATAGCAGACCTTGACTACCAGAACGGAGGGCCCTAGTGGGAGGGTGAGGGGAAATAAGGTCTGATAAGTAGGGAGGGGCCAGCCCATGGAGGGCTTTAAACGTTGACAGCAGGAGCTTATACTGAATGCGGAAAGGGAGTGGGAGCCAGTGAAGGGATGCCAACACAGGAGAGATATGGTCAGAGCAGTGGGTGGATGTGATAATGCGTGCAGCTGAATGCTGGACAGAAATTAAAGGACGGAGGTGAGAGAGAGGAAGCCCAGCCAGGAGGATCTAAGTGGACAGGCAACTTGAAGGCATGTATACATACACAAAGGTTTCCCACAGTGACTTTCTTACTTAAATTGCAAGGGGTTCCAAGAGGGCAACCACAAATTGTATTCAATAGGGAAATTAATTAGTTCAACAATTTAGCAGTGAGAGCAACACAAGCCTATTTTTACTGGTTCTGAAAAACCAGAATTTCAAAGTACTAAATATAACTCAATTTGATTATTTGATATATTCTTGCATGTCAACATTCACATGAAGCACTGACACACACACACACACGGATTAAGGTATAAAAGATAGTAGTGGATAGCAAATTAAAGGATTGCAAGGGGCAATGCTTACAAGTTTAGATGCCATATACTCCCCAAGATGTCTTGAAGATGCCCAGCTGCCCAGACGTGGGCAGCTTCATGACACTCTGGTGGCAGACTACACACCGCTGGAGCTGCTGGGCCCATGACAGGATGGGAAAAGTCAGCCAAAAAAGGAGCAGATCTTTGCCACTTTTTTTTCAGTCAGCTTCAAGGCGGAATGGAGTCACAGCATGTGTTTGCTGCAGCCCCAGTCTGTCTTCAGAAGGAGCGGCTGGAAGCTGCCCCTTCTGCCCATCTGTTTTGCCTCTCAATCTGCTTTTGTGTGGCACAGACAACAGTACTGAGAGACCATGTTTGAATGTGACAGAGTTTCAAAGTTATTCCAAATTGGACCAAGGTGAGAGTGCCCAATCGGAGGTATTTATGGGCCAAACTTGGCTTGAGGCAGTTTGAGATGATTTTTCAGGAATCCCAACAATGGGATTTCCAGTTGGTTGATGGTTTTAACTTCAGAGTTACAAAAGGAATATTTTTGGTTGATGGCAGTGACATTGATTTAATGAAGCAGTGATAAGATAAAATAAGATTGGGAGAGGATGGGATATAGGAAAATACTATGGGGCTAGCAGAAAGATTTGCTTTAATACTGACATACCTCTTTGTCTGTGACCTTCAAGAGGAAGTGCATATGGCAGAGGGTTGGGAAGCAACAATATTCACAGCCATAAAGTTGCATGGGTCCTTTACACATGCTTTCAGAACTATATGACCACTCAGAAGTTCGCTTAAAGATCATAATGATCCAGGTTCATGCACTTCAAATTATGAAAGGATTAACATTTTTCTGTACAAACCATCAGTCTTCCAAAAGATTCCCCCCCCCCCTTCCTCCCTTCAAGAAATGTGTTACTGAAACACCTTTGAATTTATGAGTAAATGATATTTGGCAAAAACAACATGTACATCAGTGCTTGGATTCTGTCCAATGCCTTATAGGAGAATGCATGGATTATTCAGAATTATTATTATTATTATTATTATTATTATTATTATTAGCATCATCATCCCTTGGGCAAGAAATGTACCTGATTTGAAATAAAAAGGATTCCCTGCTCTCACAGGCTTCATTTCAAAATTCAAACAGAAAAGAAAAACAAAGTGAGTTAATCCTAGAATTAGTGTTTCTTGCATGCTTCAAAAGCAGTCTTTAAACGAACTGCATGTTTAATACATCTCTGGTGGCCACTTTTTAACCATCAGCAACAGCACTAAAAAATAAAAATTGCCTCACTGAAAGAAAGAACACAGTTTTGCATAAAATTTGTATATGCTAATATATGTGTAAAGATGCAAATTTAGCAGTAATTACTTCAAATCTCAATGGAAAGGCAGTGCATCTTAGCATAATAGGAAGAGTTTGGCCAAATAACATCTATGTCTGCCTGTATAGTCTACTCTCCAGGTTGTAACTTTAGGGGGACACCTTCAAGACCCATGTTTTCTATTTGTTTAATGGTTTTTAAATTAGACTTGGACAGGACAAACCTTCAAACAAAGGATTCTCATCTAGAAAATAAAATATATGGACATCATAAACATAACTTTTTTAAAAAAAATATGCAAAGCCCCCTTGAGACTGACTGAAAGAAAGATGGCAGCATGAGCTTTCATAGACTTCAGCCTACTTCCCCAGATCTGAGTAAAGAGATTCAAGTGCACAATATCTATTTGCATACTGATTTCCCAGACTAACATTGCTATGTCCCTGAATTTTTTAAAAAAATGATTACTGCCATATTTGGGGCTGAAACCTCTATACTTGTGAGATAGACACATATTCTGTGGATATATTGACTGGTTCAATTACTGCTTCTTTCCTTATGGGAAAATAAATGCCACAGGACCCTACACATGAATATGTGTATATACTAATTCCATCACACCTAGACTATCTGCCTATATTCAGCCATCAGCATAGGAAGTTTCCCTTACAGAATTCTTTAGCCTTAGCCCCTATTATACTAAATTGTGGATACAAGATTTCTTCTTTCTCTGTAGCCTCTTTCAACTCTGAGGGGAAAGCATGAACTATCCCTTTCTCTGCAAAAGCAGAATTGTCCTTACTGTATCCGGTGTATTATAACTTCAGTACAACATTTCACAATGATGGCCTGCAGTTCTAGTGCAATTTGCTAATACTATACTTCTTTTCAGGTAAAGCAGCTATAGCTAGTAAAGTGTTATTCATGGTCGCTACTTCAGAATTCAGAACCTCCAAAACTAATTTGTTTCAGTGACTGCACTAAATCTAAACCCTAATATAATAAATTAAATTAAATTGCCAATGTAAGGCATGGCTGAATCATGTGGCCCTCCAGATGTTGCTGACCTGCAACTCTCCACATTCCTCACCATTAAGTATGCTGGGTAGGAGTGCTGGGAGTTGCAGTTCAATAACATCTGGAGTGGGATACAATTCTCACTCCTAGTAAGCTTTTGGCTGATATTCTATGCTTTGTTTAAACTGGAATAGACCCACTGAATCAAGACAATTTATGTAAGTTTTTATTTAGAAATTTCTTACTGATTCATAGAGTGTACTCTAACTGGGATTAATAATTGTAGTTAAACTAATTTCGGTGCTTTCTGAAATTGTTGGTCTTCGATCTTAGTTAACAATAGGGTAAGATAGAGTCAGGCTCTGGAGGAGGCTAATGAGGATGTGGTCCCAGGGACATGAGCCACAAGCAAGGATGGCAGGGGTCAGGAACCAGATGAAGTCTATGGTTTATGGACAGGTTGGAGTTCAGATTCCAAATTATGCAGACTATCTAGATTACCACACTATGCTCTTATAGTGCTGCTATTCCACTTTTACTGCTCTGGCTGCCTCCTGTTGCATTCTGGGATTTACAGTTTAAGGAGGGGCACTTAGAATTATCATCCAGAGAGCTCTTAGGCCTCACTGAACTATGAATCTCATAATGCAACAGGAGGCAGCCAGAGCAGTAAAAGTGGAATAGCAGCACTTTCAGAGTGTAGTGTGGTAATGTGGAAAGACAGGGCTGGAATACAGTCTGCCTGGCACCATGAGCCCCAGAATGAGAGGGATCAAGGAGGCTTGAGCCACCCCAAGATCAGACTAGGGAGGGCTGAGTCCTCCCTAAAAAGATCTGGTAAAATTGGACCACCAAGACTCCTATGCAGTTGAGCCTGCTCTGCGATTTTCAACTGGAAGTTTACTAAATTACCAAAAACTGAGAGATATCGAGACAATAATTGTCACTGAGCTCTAATAGATGCTGCCTTTAATCCATCTTATGTGCACTTATTTTGGAGTTTGTTGTTACTGCTGTGTGCCTCCAAGTTGATTTATGGCAACCCTAAGGAGACCCTATCATGACGTTTTCTTGGCAAGATTCAGAGGGGATTTGCTTTTGCTCTCCTCTCAGACTGAGAGACTGTGACTTGCTCAGGTCACCCAGTGAGTTTCTATGGCCAGGCAGGAATTCAAACCCTGGTCTCCCAGAGTCCTAAACCAACATTCCAATCACTGTAATATACTGGCTCTCTAAACTCTATACTAAACTCATGGAAGGGAATTCTAAGTACATATTTTGCTTAGAGAAGTCATCATTTTAAACGATATCTTATTGATAACCAATGGAAAAATAATATGACCTCCACTGCAAATGCATGTAGGCAAAATTCACACTTCTGACACTCTTGTCTGGCATTTTACAGAAATATTGCTAAAATTAAATACAAAAACGGCATCTAGCATCCCAAGCAATGAAAATCTATTTCCTAATATGGGGCATGTATAAGCATATTGAAGTATAAGAATGTGACACATACCACCTACTCATGACTTAGAAGGCTCTCCAACAAGCAACAACAAAGGTATAACTCAAGATTTGAATGGGTCATTGAAATGCCACCCATTGTTTCGAATATTTCCTCAGTTTGGCAAGGAGTGCCCTTGAAGTTTTTAATTCAGGCACTGTAGGCAGGATGTTTAAGAAGTGAGGGAGGTATGTGTGGAAGGAATCACTAGATTCATGTCAAAAGATTAATTCAATATTCAAAGCAGGGCTTATTTACTGAAAGGCAAGTAAAGAGTTTTAAGATCCGGTGTGGTATAATGCCTTGAGCATTGGATTATAACTCTGGAGACCAGAATTCAAAACCTCACTCGTCCATAGAAACCTACTGGGTAACCTTGGGCAAGTCACAGCACAAGAAAAAGCAAAGGTGAACCCCATCTGAACAAATCTTGCTGAGAAAATCTCAGGATTGTGTCTCCTTAGAATAATCATACATTGGAAATGACTTGAAGGCACACAGCAACAATAAAATAATGGTTTACAGAATGGGGGAAGAAGAGTAGTGGTAAGAATCATGGAGTCCAGGATAAAACTGATTACATATCAAAATAGTACATATTGATAGTCAGCCAATTGGAATGCAAAGTAGGAAACAGAGCAGAACCAAACATTATAGGAGAATTTGGCATAGAATCAAGATATGAAGCAAGAGTGCAAGTGACTCTATTTTCCAAGGTCAGCAGTTTGTTCATCACAAACACATTCTTCAGGCAACCAAAGAAATGACAGTATATATGGATATCCCCAGATGGCCAATATAGAAATTAAATAGACTACATAAGTGGAAGCAGAAAATTGAGAATTTTTTCTCCAAAAACAAGACCAGGAGCAGATTGTGGCACTGACCATGAACTATGGTATCAAAAAATACAGTAATTAGCCCTAAAGAAGAAGAATCAATCAATCATGCCAAAACACAACCTGAAGAACTTCTTTTAGAATTTAGAAATAATATAAAAAATAGATTTGCACTATTAAGCCTAATTTACTGAGAGCCAGAAGACCAATGAGCTGAAGCCAGGAGCATTGTCAGGAAGGAATGCAAAAAGACACTATCTGCAGCCAAAAAGAAATAAAAGTTTCACTGGATGACAGATAGATGAAACTCTTCAAGCAGTTCCAGACAGAAAATAAGCAAAAGTAAAAGGAAACAGAAATAACATCAGAAGAACCCAGAATGCAGCAGTTCATCTTCAGATGATTCTCCTTTTTGTGGTAATGTATCATACACAAAACTGGATTAGACTCAAAGGAATTGGGCATGAAAATTGGAGGAAGGAACACCAGCAATTGAAGATAAGCAAATGACGCCATACTACTAGCAGAAAATAGCAAAGACTTCAAACTACCACTGAAGAAAGTCAGGGAAGAAAGTGCAAAGGCAGGGTTACAGTTGAATGTTAAAACAAAAATAATTATCACAGATTATTTACATGACTTACATGGTAAAATGAAGACAATGAGATAGTTAAATACCTTGGCTTAGTCATTAATCAAAATAAGACTGCAATCAAGAAATCAGAAGACTAGGACTTGGAAGAGCAGCTATGAAGGAATTAGATAAGATCCCCAAGTGTAGAAACGCATCTTAGAATACCAAAGTAAGGACTGTACATGCTGTTGTATGTCCCATTTCTACGTATGGTTGTTACAGCTAGACAGTGAAGAATGCTGATAGGAAGGGAATGAATACTTTTGAAGTGTGAGTTCTACAGATCCCGTGGATTGCTTTAAAAAAGATAAATAAATGGGCTTTAGAGCAAATCAAATCTCCCTAGAAGCCTGACTAAAATGAGATTGTTGTACTTTGGACGCATAATGAGAAGATATGACTCACTAAAAGTTAAAGTAGAAGGCAGTAGGAAGAGAGGAAGGCCACTTACCAGACAGATAGGCTCCATCAAGGAACCCATAGCCCTGAGTCTCCAAGACCTGAGCAGGTCTGTTGATAATAGGGTGACTTGGAGGTCTCTCATTCATAGGGTCTCCATAAGTCAAAGTCAACTTGACGGCAGTTAACAACAACAAATTGTCAATGCTTATTGTTTTAACTGTTGTAAGCTGAGGAAAAGAAGATATGTAAATAAATCACCATTAGTTTTTATAAGTTTTTACATTATAAAAAACTCAAAAAAACCAATTGACATTGTTACACACACATACACACACACACCTCTGTAAGGTTATCATAGCTGGCATGGTTACTGTGGAGGACATTAATTCTAAGCTCCAGATTCAACACTTTTACTGCCTCTTGGGCCAGCACTGACAGTTCCCCACTATTGATCCCAATGATCACTTCAAACTATGCTCCTTCCCCTCTCTTCCTGATTCTCCCTGAGGCTTCTCTAGAGAGGGAGAGACAGACTCAGCCACCAAACCAATTGGGTTGTCGTATTGGTGGAAGTTACACTGCAGGAGACATGGGGAGCGAGAGGCTATTGAACAGACTGATTATTTTTGTTTTACCTGATTTCTTGTAAGAGTGAGTAGGACTGAAATCTTACACAATCTTATGTGGAGCTAAGTGCAGTTAAACTCACTGAAGTTTACTCCTCAATGGATATGCCTAGGACAACATTTTGAGTCCCACTGAATTCAGTTCTATGTACTTCCAGATAAGACGAGGAACATGTGTGAATCAATTAAATTGCATACTTCCCATTCATTTCAGTGGAAGCAATGGAGAGTGCCCATTGCACAACACTGTGGTTGCAGAAGAACAAAATTGCTCTTCACCCTATGTCTTTTGTGTGGAGAGCAACTGACCATATATTGCTACCAGACATGCAGTCTCTCTTTCTGAAATTGATGAAGTCCTTGCTTGCAGGCTTTGTCCTTTCCCCCTTCCTTGCTTAGGACTAAATAACAAACCACTAAAAGCTGCTGTCTGAATTTACCGTGACAGTGAATTATTTCCTTGACCAAACAAAGCAAGGCAAGTGGTAGTTTTTGCCTCAGGGCTCTGGTTAGAAGGAACAAGGCTAGTCTTTACAGACACAGGCAGACATTGGCTGCATCTGCCCTGCAGAAATAATGCAGTTTGACACCACTTTAACTTCTGTAGCTCAGTGATATGGAATTCTGGGATTTGTAGTCTTATGAGGTATTTAGCCTTCTCTGTCAGAGAGCTCTGGTGCCATAACAAACTATAAATCCCAGGATTCCAAAGGATGGAGCCATGACAGTTAAAGCAGCGTCAAACTGCATTATTTTTGCAGTGTTCATACAGCCTTTAACTCATTATCTTTCTTCTAAGACAATATCTTTGTTTGTACAGATGCCATTGTCATGCCAATAGGTAATAAATTCACTGAGGGTTTTTTTTTTTTCTAATCAGTTTGAATAGACTAATTCAAATAGATTTTGAAACAATTCAAATAGATTTCTCAGAAAAGAAAGTTAAATATATCCCCATGGAAACACTGGTTCTCCCACCAGGGAGGGTGAATTTAAGCCAGTGGAAGACTTGAATGTCCTCTTTAGGAGTTTTTACACTGACCTCAGCATTGCATTTGCCAGATGTCACTCAGTCTGACCATCCTCCTTGTCTGATGGACGGTCAACAGGAGAAAAATGGGGCAAACAATGGCAATGGCATCTGTCCAGTCATTTTAGCAGCTTCAGGACAAATGTGGAAACTACATCCAGGTTGTGGAAAGTTGGGTCACACTTCAGTGATGTTTTAGGACAGTCTGGATATTGGTTTACATTTGAACTTCTTCTTATGAATTTCTGTTTTGCATAATTAGAAATACCCCCTTTAAAAGTTGTTTCAGATATGTGAGATGTCCCCAGTCACCCCTGCATGTCTCATCTTTAATTTATGACTAAAGAAAGCCCATCACTGTCAGCACACTGTGCTGTATTTACCAGTCTTGTAGTTTACACACATATGGCACAAGACAGATGGACCCTTTCCTCCTGGGTTTTCAGCAAAGGGGTTGTGTGTCATCAGAGATGAGATTAGAAGTGGCCTCAAATCTTTAAGCAGGGTTTCACAGAACTTGCGGTACGCGAGTCAGCAATTCATAGAGGCCAGGATTATTCAAAAAGAAAAACAGTGTGTTCAGAGGATAGTGGGCCTGGTGGAGAAGGAAAGGTTAACAGCTACTTCAACCACATTTGGACAAGAGTATATGAGAAATATGTAATAAGGATTAGCTGAGGTTTCGTTTGCTGTTCAGATGCTCCAATTAAATAATGCACCCTGGTTGTTTCTGTCTGCCATCAGCAGTCCTTGCTTTCTGGTGCCATGTAATGCTCTCTTTGCTTTACCATTTCAGGGGATTTATAGTGGATCTGTTTCTTTAAAGGTTTTTTATTTTTTTTTAAAAAAACTATGCATTGAATTCTGCTCCTGGACCCTTATCTATTTTATTTCTTAAATTAGCGACAAATGCATCTTGGCTCTAGGCACATGTATTTAAACACATGCAGATGGACATCACATGCTCCTGCTTAGCATCTTTTATCCCTTCTTCCCCTCTGTAACCACGTATTCAGATAACCAGAATTGCTGGACATGTTTAAGGAGCAGTTACCCTGTAAAAAGAAGAACAGGAGCCTTTATGAGATGAAGTGAAGAGGAATGGATACAGAGATGACTTGAAAGAGGCAGGTTTACCGAATTTTCCCAGTGGGTCTGAGAGCACATCAAATGTGATTGTCCCTAGAAAACAAAATTACCATTTGTGGTTTCTAACTTTAAGAAAACGTTTTTCTTTTAAAATAATTGGACTACATTTGGCATGTTTTAGCAAAACAGTTCCTAAAAATGTTTCCTAATGAAAAAACATGAAGGGCTTCCTTAGAAATTCGGTGCTCTCTACCTAACAAAGAAGTATTTAGCTTCACAAAGGACTGAGGCAACTTGGATCTCAAGAGCAGCGTCTCTTTTTGTATTGCTAATAGAACTTAAAATTTTATTCCCTGGAGTTCCCACACGGCTGGAAGGAGGCATGGCTGGCCTGCATGAGTGTCCCTCCAACAACATCTGAATTGAGGACAGCAAAATCTTGATAAAATGCTGGCTTGTGACTAATATCCTCATAACCTTTTTTTCTCCTGTATGATTTTTAACATCTTTGCCTGATGAAGAAGTCCATAGAGTTTTGAAAGCTTGAAACATTTATTTTGTGCATTTTGCTAGGCCATTAATCGCATTACTGCTTTGTGGATTTTTGACTAAACTGAGGTTATTGTATTTTGGGGCATATAAATAAATAATAAATAAAATTTTTATTTATATACCGCCCTTCCTGAGATCAGGGCGGTTTACATCATAAAAAACAACACAGGTTACAATAAACATCTTAAATTAACTACACATCCATGTAATAAAAGAAGATAAAAGCCCCGTTAGCCAATCCTCTTGCAGAATACGAAGGAGGGGAGGCCTACTAGGACTCTGATTGGGGGAATGCGGTCTTAAACAGAAAGGTTTTTAAATCCTTTCTAAATTGGGCCAGGGAGGTGGCCGAGCGGAGCTCTGAGGGCAGCGTGTTCCAAAGGGCCGGGGCAGCAATGGAGAAAGACTTCCTCGTGGTAGAGGTAAGTCTAGCCCCTGGCACCCTAAGTAATTGCTGCCCAGATGTTCTGAGGGTGCGGGACGGAATGTACGGGGAGAGGCGGTCCTTCAGGTATCCTGGGCCCAAGCCATTTAGGGCTTTATAGGTCATCACCAACACCTTATATTGTGCCCGGAAGCGAATAGGCAGCCAATGCAGATCTTGGAGGACCGGTGTTATGTGGCTGGCCCTGGAAGTACCAGTAACCAGCCTGGCTGCCATATTCTGTACCATTTGTAGCTTCCGGGTTTGGTATAAGGGTTGCCCCATGTAGAGTGCATTGCAGAAATCCAATCTCGAGGTTACCAGAGCATGTACAACAGTTTCAAGGTCCCTCTGGGCCAGGTATGGGCGCAGCTGGCGAATAAGCCGAAGCTGATAACAGGTGCTCTTGACCATCGCATTCACCTGAGCAGTCAGGTGAAGCGACGAGTCAAGAAGCACCCCCAGACTGCGCACAGAGTCCTTCACAGGGAGCGTGACCCCGTTCAGGACAGGTGGAACTACCGCCATTCCTGGACCAGGGGAACCTATCACAAGTACCTCCGTTTTCTCTGGATTCAGCTTGAGTCAGTTTTCCCTCATCCAGCCCATTACTGACTCCAGGCACGCCACGAGAGGAGAGACGCCATCCTCAGTCACTGCATCAGTCGGAGACATAGAGAAAATTATTTGGGTGTCATCAGCATACTGATAACCCCGCGCTCCATGTCTCCGGATGATCTCTCCCAGCGGTTTCATGTAAATGTTAAATAGCATGGGAGACAGAATGGCTCCTTGAGGGACCCCAGTTTTAAGGGCCCTCTCATCGGAGCACACGTCTCCCAGCTGCACCATCTGGGACCTCTGCTGAACAACTCTGCTGGACGCGACTCCGCGGACGCGACACGAGCACCATAGAACGAGTTCTTAGCTGCTCGTATCGCCTCTCCATAGTCCTCTAACAGTTGGTCTAGGAGAGCCTTGTCGTCTAAGTGAAGGTGTTTCCACCAACGACACTCTAGCTGTCGCAGTTCCCGCTTCCTTGCCCGGAGATCTTCCGTATACCAGGGCTTACGCTTGGAGGCAGGCCTGAGAGGACGCTTGGGAGCGATACTGTGTATAGCCCTAGAGAGACCGGTATTCCAGATACCAGTCAGGGCATCAACAGAGTCGCCGTTACTTCCAACCATGTATCCCTCTAAAGCTTCCTGGAACCTTTTGGGTTCCAACAGCCTTCGAGGGTGGACCATCCTAACAGGTCCACCACCCCCAGGGGGGATCTGGGTAGAGACCTTGATATCATGGGAACACATGACTGATTAGAAAAAAGGATAACATTTGGTAAGGTGGAAGGCAGTAGTAAAAAAAAAAGGAAGGATGCATTACAGGTGGAGAGGCTCAGCTGAGGAAGCTACAGCCCTGAGTTTGCAAGACATAAGCAGGGCTGTTAATTTCTTAGAGATCTGTCATTCATAGGGTCACTATAAATTGAAAAAATTCTCAGGGTTAGCCCACTACCTGCCCCATTGCATAACATCCAAAAGTTTCCTCTCCATTCTGGAGTGGTTCTGGATGGCAGGACTTTGCAGAATCAGAGTTATATTCCTTGGATCCAACCCAGCATTTTTTTTTTAAAGTGAAATGCTGATATGTCCAGATTGTCCAGCTTTGCTACAGAAGTCATTTCAGAACAAGCTGGCTGAATGATCCAATATCACATTTACTAGAGAGGATTCTGCTTTCTGCAATAGAGGACAATGAGGGCAAGTGTGCCCAGACAATGAGATTTCACATAAGGGTAGAACATTAAATGTATACAAGGGCTGCCATCGTCAGTTGTAAAATGTTGGAGGATAAAGAGATCTGCCCTCTGAGATGGAGTAGCTAGTGGATAAAGCTCGTTTCAGACTGTTGTACCTAAAATTGAATTAGAGGGTAACCACCACTGGACTTTCTGACATTATCTTAGATATAAATCAGTGTTTGCCCCAATGTTTATCACTTATCTTGTGTGAGTGTTCCAGGTCACAAGGATTGCTTCCTGTCCCAATGTTCTTTCTCCAGAATCTGGGTAGTTTTTGGCATGCAGTGGAGTGAAATGATAGGCTTCTCTCTCATGGCCTAAAGGCGCCAGATCCCATCTGATCTTGGAAGTTAAGCATGGTCAGCCCTGGTTAGTACTTGGATGGAAGAAAGCCAGTGGCCTGTTACAGACAGCCAAAATAAAGCTGCTTCGAGTCACAGTGGAGGTATGGTGTTTCAATGATGCATGCGTCCTAAGAGTCCAGAAGTCGCACCAAAGCCACGCTCCAGCCCTGGAGCGTGGCTTTGGTGTGGCTTCTGGACTCTTAGGACGCATGCATCATTGAAACACCATACCTCCACTGTGACTCGAAGCAGCTTTATTTTGGCTGTCTGTAACAGGCCAGTGACTACCAGGTTCTGTAGGCTCTATTTCACAGAAAGGAACTGGCAAAACCACCTCTGAGTATTCCTTGTCTAAGCAAATCCTATGAAATGCATGGAGTTGCCATAAGGCAACCTGAAGAATGCAAAATGCCCTTAACAGATTAGAAAGCTGGGCCAAAACTACCAAAATGAATTTCAACAGGGAGAAATGTAGAATACTAGACCTGAGCAATAAAAATGAAATGCACAGGTACAGGACAGGTGTCAAATGGCTTGACAGCAGTACATGAGAAAAGGATCTAGGAGTTTTAATAGACCACAGGCTGAACATGAGTCAGCAATGTGATGTGGAAACTAGGAAAGCTAATGTGATTCTAGGCTGCATCAATAGAATTATAGTGTCTAGATCAATGAAAGTAATAGTACCACTCTATTCTGCTTTGGTCAGACCTCACCTGGAATACTGTGCCCAGTTCTGGGCTCCACAATTAAAAAAGGGTGTTGACAAGCTGGAGCATGTCCAGAGAAAGGTGACCAAAATGGTGAAGAGTCTGGAAGCTATGCCCTATGAGGAGAGGCTTAGGGAGCTCAGTATGTTTAGCCTAGACAAGAGAAGGTTAATAGGTGACATGAAAGCCATGCTTAAATGTTTGAAAGGATGTCATATGAAAGAAGGAGCAAGTTTGTTTACTGCTGCTGTAAGAACTAGGACACAGTCCTCAGATGAATTCTCAACTACAGTGGAGGGATTCAAGCTACAGGAAAAGAGATTGCACCTAAACTTTAGGAAGATCTTCCTGATAGTAAGAGCCATTCATCAGTGGAACATACTGCCTTGGAGAATGGTGGAGTCTCCTTCTTTGGAGGTTTTTAAACAGAGGCTGGATGGCCTTCTGTCTGGAATGCTTTGATTGTGTCTTCCTGCATGGCAGGGGGTTGGACTGAGAGGCCCTGGTGGTCTCTGCCAAGTATGATTCTATGACACATATTCATGTCCTGAATCAGTAGTGGTGTATCTACTATTTTCCCTATACCTGGGTTCAAAGTTAGTGTTCTGCATCATAACACACTCCAGGTCCATAAGGGAAAGGAGGCCCTGTGAGGTCTAGGACTTAGCAGCACAAATGCAAGTGGGATGAGTGGAAAGGAGCCAGCTGGCTCATGAATCCCGGTTTCTCTCAGTTGTGAATCCGGATATTTCAAAACTTTTGCCACCATCCCTGTCCAATTACATTTCTTTCATTTGTTCCCAGCCTGACCTAAAATGGGAAATCTCTTGGCAACACATAATGGAGGACAGAGACATCCATTTGTATATTTGAGGCTGTTTTAAAACCACAGAAGAGCTTTTCTGGATGAGACCAAGGGCCTACCTAGTCTGGCTTGTCCATACTATGGGCAATCTCAAATCCACAGGATGTGAGCACAACATTACCCTCTCACTCAGTTTACATCTTGAATTCCATATGCAATATTGATTTACAATTTATTCTTTATCCTGTGTTGAGTTTCAAACTTCAGTCTCCTCAGAGCAGAGACTCTTATTGTTCAAAAAGTCATGCACACTGAAGTTAAATAAGTAAATAGCATAAAACTAATAATTAGAATTGTGAGACTTATTTTTATACCAGACTGAATTATCCCCCCTCACCCAACATGTGCTGATGTATCAAATGATCCTTGTTAATCTTTTTCCTACCTATAATTTATCCTGCCAAGCAAAGTTGGAGCACTGCTATTTTAACTGACAGGCTTCATTTCAACAGCAAAGTTGAGTTTTCAGACCTCATTTTCCCCCTTTGCATAAAGCACTCTGCTCTATAAGTGATAAAGCACGAACTAGAATCTTTGCATGCAGTGGACAAACACAAACCCTAATCCTGCTTAGACGATTTATAGTCTGATATTCTCCTAATAGGATTAAGTGGACAAGGGACTGAAAACATAGGATGTTTACAATTACTAGCACCTGGAAAGAAGTGACGCAACTCCCAGCTCTTTCAGTCCATCAGAGAAGAATACCTTCCTCCTCTTGGAGCTTCTGTGAGCCTCCGAAATCTGTTGTGGATTGTGGATTCTCCAGGGTAGATTTGAGGTCTGTACACAGAGAAGGTTTGGGGGGTAAAGAGGAAAGGGAAATTCTGATTCCACACAAGCAGAAGTCCATACACATAATGTTGCACTTATTTGAGGATGTTGGTTATGAGAGGAAAAAAGAATGAATAGGTTTATGTCATTGTAGCCTGCCTTGAAGTCATTTCTGACTTACGGTGACACAAAAGCAAACTTCTACCTAGATTTCTTGGCAAGATTTGGCCGGCGGGGGAGGGGGGGTAGGTTGCCATTGCCATTGCCTGCTTCTGAGGCTGAGAGTGTGTGACTTGCTCAGACTTGGCTTTCTGTGGTCGAGAGAGGATTCAAATGCTGTTCTCCTGAAGTCCTTGCTCCACACTCAAAACACTATACCATGCTTGTTGTTGTTAACTTCCCTTGAGTCAACTTCACCTCATGGCAACCCTGCGGATGAGACATCTCCAAGTCCCCCTGTCCTCAACCTTTCTGCTCAGGTGCTGCAGGCTCAGGCCCATGTCCTCCCTGTTCTAGTCTAATCACCTGGCATGTGGTCTTCCTCTCTTTCTACTGCCTTCCATGTATCCAAGCATAATTGTCTTTTCTAACTATTCATTTTCCTTCACGATGTGGCCAAAGTACGATAGCCTTAATTTCATCATCTTGGCTTCTAGAGAGAGTATGGGCTTAAACTTCTAGAACCCATTTGTTTTTCTTCTTGGCTATCCATGATAACCTCAGTACTTTTCTCCAGCACCACATCACACATAAATTGATTTTTCTTTTTGTCAGTTTACTTCATTGTCTGGCTCTCACATCCATACATGGTAATGGGGAATTTGATGGCTTGGGCAAACCTCACTTTAGTATTCAGAGTTATGTTTTTACACTTTATGATCTTGTCCAGTTCCTTCCTAACTGCCCACCTCTCCATCAATTGGAGTATAGTATCTAGATCGAGGGAAGAAATAGTACCACTCCATTCTGCTTTGGACAGGCCTCACCTGGAAGACTGTGTGTAGTTCTGGGCACCACATGTCAAGAGAGATATTGATAAGCTGGAGCATGTCCAGAGGACAGTAATCAAAATGATGAAAGGTCTGGAAACCATGCCCTTTGATGAATGGCTTAAGGTGAAGAGAAGGTTAAGAGGTGACATGATAGCCCTGTTTAAATATTTGAAAGGTTATCATATGGAAGATGGAACAAGTTTGTTTTCTGCTGCTCCAGAGACTATGACATGGAGCAATCGATTCAAATTTGTACAGGAAAAGAGATTCCACCTAAACATTAAGAAGAACTTCCTGACCGTAAAAGCTGTTTGACAGTGGAACACACTCCCTCAGAGAGTAGTGGAATCTCCTTCTTTAGAGGTTTTTAAATAGAGGTCGGATGGCCATCTGTCAGGAGTGCTTTGATTGTGTATATCTGCATGGCAAGTGGCTGGACTGGATGGTCTTTGTGGTCTCTTCCAACTTGATGATTCTATAAAATTGTTTCTGAATGGTTGCCCCAAATAACCATTCAGGGAACAAATGGGATAAACAGTGGTGTTCACTGACTCCAACCACTACATCCCAGTACACAACACGTAACATTCAGCCCAGCACTGTTATCACTACATCTTAGGAGAGGTCTCAAATGACCTTTCTGTTCTGCAATTCTCAGTGTCTTTAAAAGACTTTTCCCCTGTCAGATTGCAATTCAATTTTACCATCTTCTATGGCCATCTGGGCATGAAAAAACCAGGCCTTAGCCATCAATGTGACATCCCTGGTCCTGGGTCATCATTGAATGAATCAGAGCCACCATCTCCATTGTTAACTGTATACAGTTGAAGACTGAAGTGCTGTTATTGACTGGGCAAGTGTCAGTGTCTTCAAGTGGCATCTCTCTATCTGAGAACATAAGCATTCTGTGGAAAGAGTATCAATTATAGAATCAAATACCTTGGACATAGAAACGGTTATAAGGGCCATCTAGTCAAACCCTCTGCCTTTTAGGAATACTCAGTTAAAGCATTTCTGAAATATACTGATCCAACCTATGTTTAAAGACCTCCTAAGATTGTAAGTCCACCACCTTCCAAGGCAGTCTATTCCACTATTCGACAGTTCTCAGTGTAAAGACATCCTTCCTGCTGTTTACTCTTCTCCAAGCTAAACACGTTCAACTTGCTAAGTCATTCCTCATAAGGCTCAGTTTCCAGACCTTTGATAATCTTTGTTGGACACATTCCAAGCTGTTGATCTTCTTGAACTATGGTGCTAGACACAGTATTCCAAGCAAGGTCTAACTAAAGTTGAAGAAAGTGGCAATTCATGTCTGGAAAGCCGTAGGTGAAATCTGATACCAGATGAACCCATACCTTCCATAAATTTTCAATACAACATTCTGCAGAGGACATGGCCTTAGTGTCAAGTCCTTCCCCATCCTCCTTCTACTGCCCATTTTATTTTTGGTTTTTGTAACATCTTTCCCTGACAATGGGACCTGAAAGCCTTGAAAGCATCCACAGATTTTTAAAATGCCTTTTTGGTTGGCCTAATAAATTTATTACCAAAACATGGGTTTTTGAAGTAAGTGATACCACCCTTCAATCAGACAGTTCTTTCAGAAATGGAGTTGGCAGCCATACTGTAAGACCTTGCATTTATCCTCCTGGATAAAGAAGATTCATCATCCCCTTCAAGAGAATCTACTTATAATTGCTTCAAATCATGGGTTCATTAAAGGAAAAATGGGCTGTTATGAAACATACATGTCAAGGAAATCTAGCAATCCAATAGCTTATATTTAATGGTACTTGTTTCAAAAGCAGTGGGATACTTTGCGGTGAAATGCTTTCCATATATATTACTGGCTACTCAATTAATAATTTCTGGAGGGATGGGAAACTGGGCACTCATTACTCTTGGCTTTTTTAAAAAAAAATGTAAATTATTGTATACTCTGGAAAAAATATCTCCAGAAATAAGACTTTCTTTGAACTGTTGATTATATTTTTAAATATATATTTTGAAAGTGAATGCTAGAGAAAAGGTTTAAAGGCATAGTTCAATCTACCAACAGCAGTTTCAGATGTATTGTAAGACTTAGATGTAATTTATTTTTAAAGCTTAATTATACCAGAATGTGAGAAGGGGGGAGAGGGAGAAGATTAAATAAAAAATACTTTAAGTGGAAATTCAACACATCTGGAAGGTAGCAAGTTGAGGACATCTGATCTAATCACTACTTTACACTGGCAGTTGTTTCTCAGTAGTCAAGAATAGTACTGAACTGTTTTAATCCTTATATCCTGTTTTCTGAGGAACTGAGCCTGAAAGGGTGAATGAGGCTGTGTACAATCATATTCTTCTTTCATTTTACCTATTCCACAGGTTCGGTGTGTGCATTTCTCCTTTCTCACCCTTTCTTTCAGTGTATATGAAGGAAGGAGGGAGGGAGATCATGAGCTGAAGTCTCTGGTTCAGATTGCATGCCAACCACACTTTCAGTAGATGGCCTTAGATAAATCACCATTCTCTCAACTTCGCTATCTGTAGGCATCAAAGCCAGTGTAAAGTGGTGATTAGATCAGATGTCCTCAACTTGCTACCTTCCAGATGTGTTGGATTACAAATCAAATATCATAGTGGGACCTTTACTCCAACTCTCTCACCCATGAAACTCACCAGGTGTTCTCAGATCAATGAACATTTCTTAATTTCCTACATCATAGGGTTGATATGTGGGGGAAATGGAGGGAAATAGTACCACAAACAAGCTCTTCGGAGAAAGGATAGATGTGTAATGATCGTTATACTGGCTTATTTCACAGAATTATTATAAATACCCTAATGGGACCAGATCCTATCTGATCTTGGAAGCTAAGCAGGATCAGCCATGGTTGGTTGGATGGGAGAACACCAATGAATGCCAGGTGATGTAGGCTGTATTTCATACGAAGAAACTGGCAAAAACCTATGAAATTCATGGTGCCACCATAAGTCAGCAGGTGACTACACAGTCACACACAGTACTGACATGCTTCATCGTTTATTTCAAGGTATTTTTTCAATGTTTGGTTTTCACAGAGACTTGTTGTGTCTTTAAGCCATTTCCAACTTCTGGCAACTCTAAAGCGAACACTATCACAGAGTTTTCTTTGTCATTATTTGCTCAGAGGAGGTTTGCCATTGCCTTCTGTTCTGCCCTAATTTTAGAATCCAAGAGATGCAAAATGGCTTGCTAAATGCTGGTTTGTTTAATTTTAACGTTCAAATTTCAATGTATTTGAAAAATTGTCAGTAAAGATGTGCATCTCTGGGCCAGAGTTAAGGTCTTGAAGAGATACACATTTCAATTTGCTAGCTACTACAAAGTGGGTAGTGACTAAATTATGAGTTTCATGATTATTTACCATTTGTCTCTTCCTTTCATACCCTTGCAGTGAAAAAAGAAAAGTTAACAGTTAAGGTTGACTCCATGGATTTCCCCCCACTCCCGACCTCACCCCTTGAGTATAAAATTCATTTGCTACTCATTCATTGCCTGGATCTTTTTAGCTTACAGACATCTGATGCCTTTCAATTCTGTCGCTAGAAGATCTGCATCCTGTTCCTGTTGCTATAATCTCTGTTTCTTACAACATATTGGTATGGACATTGGATTGACCAAATGTAATAACATATAATCCCTTGGTTTTTGAGCAGTAGTCCTATATTCTCTTTCCTGGCTGCAGAATTGGACTAATATGTCAGCAGACTGCATTGGAAAGGAAAGCATCTCATAGTCTAATATGGTGGGATTACATATTTTAAGATAGAGCTGCTGCTGAACACAGCATTTCCATTCTGAGATTTTGCTGACCATAAACATTAGTTAATTACATTCATATGTCATCCTTCCAGTGTCCTACTCACTTTATTCTCACAAAAATCCTCTGAGATACCGCATGGCCTAGATTTACCCAGTGGTTTTCAAAGTCCAGTGAGAACTTGAACCTGGATTTCCCAAGTCCAACACTCTAATTGCTACACCAAACTGCCTCTTGCCTTACCCAGCAACATGCTAGCAATACACAGAGTGTTTCTTTACTTCCATCAGACAATGAATGCAGAATGAGGACAGCAAAATATATGTCTGGGATACAAGGTGAGTCATATGACACTTTATAAGCACAGTAGGAGCTCTGTGGGTTTGCATTTTTGTTTTAATATTTGGTGGGATCGCACTCTGAACTCAATCACATTCATTGCCTGAAATTCAACAATCAAGCAAATGTTCCTTTTATAATGTAGAATGCAGCTACATCTATTCTTGCCCCAGTCCAAAAAACCTCCAAAACTTTGCTATGGTCCCAGTCCCCATCCCACTAAAAGGAGCATGCCTTCAGTTGGCATAGGCAAAAGATTTTTGTTATCATGAATAAGTCATTCATTAGAATACATTTGCAGTCTGTCTTAACTGTTTTCTCATAGCTTTAAGTACCTTTCTTAACATATCACTTGTCTGGTGTTACAGATGTCGATATATTCAGTATTGGCCTCTGCCAACAGAGTGACAAAACATTACCAAATGAAGGCTTGTGATCTCGTTCTAGGTTTTGTTTGGTGTTTGTCTTTTTTCTTTCAAAGTTTGTGCTGTTGTTGTTCTTTCTCCCCCAGCAACCAACCAATCGTCCTTGTTTGTGATTCTGTCAAAAGCCTGTTTGTCTTATCTACAAGATGCCGTTTTTTGAAGGGGGAACGAACCGATCTGTTGCCTTAATTACACACCCAGGAGACTGTCTGCATAGATAATGCCCCAGACTGGGGGAAACTGTGTTTGCTTCTTAATCCCAGTTTTAGATGGTTTAGGTTAACACCATTTGCAAAACTGTTATGGCAGGCCCACCCTTAGTCGTAGCCCTTGTCATTGTCACACCGTTGTTAGGATGGAGTCCTAAGAGGATTTATATCTAATAGCTTTACCCAAAAGGCATCAGGCTCTTCGGCAGAGGGAAGGGAGGAGCGGAGGAGCAGAAGCATCCTAATGGCATCTGTGTACATACAAGCATTTAAAATGATAAAAAGAGGGCAGCAGAAAACTGCACTAGGCTTTCAGAGATTGTTTATGTCAGCATTATGATGGTTACTGCCGCTGCCGAGGTTGATGCCACAGCTATTAGTAACAGACATGCTAAAAACAGTTTTAATTTCCACATCTTTCACAGTGAGTAATGCTTCTCGCCCTGCAGAGTGCTAGACAGCTGTGCCAAAACAGGTAACAATGCTTCTTTTTAAACATCCTAATTTTCACACTAAATATTGGTGCCTAATGTTTCTTCAGAACAAGGTTGGGGAATCATGTGGCTTTCCAAGCCGTTTCATCCTAGATATTTGTTGTGCTTTGATTCCACTTAAACTGCCATGGCAACAACCTATGGAATCCTGGGATTTGCATTTTAGGGAAGTGTACTTAGAATTGTCAGCCAAAGTTCTAGTGCCTCCCTAAATTACAAATCCCAGGATTCCACAGGATGTAGCCATGTTATTTAAAGTGGTATTATAGTGATAAAATTGGGAAGTACAAAAGGCGTTGTTGGGTTGCTGGTTGTAGCCACAGTCTAGCCTGGGATTTGCAATTCCATAACATCTGGATGACTGAATGATGCAAGCTGGAAGATTTGGGGATCTGTAGTCCAAAAAGGCAAAGCGCCTGTCTGTCGAGCCCCTCATTTATTGATTAAGTCCAATTCAGATGGGCTATTGGAGTCGGATTAATTAATTATCTAATTAATTTATTAATTTGTGGGCAGTACTTAGGACTTCATCATACCAACCTGCTGTCCTGCCTCAACTGTGCTAGTTTAAGAATGGAAGCATACCTGTTTGGCATTATTTTTTATTTTTCCCCACAATAGCGCTTTGCCAATCCTTAATTGCATGATCTGTTTTCTTCACTGCCAACTGCCACCTTCCAAAGTAAGGAAGGGACAGGTAGTCCCAGCTGCCAACTGGCTCCTGTAGCCAGCTGCTGCGTGAACATGTGTTGGCTGCCATGATTGCTGTGAGGGGAGGGAGAAGAGGTGGAGAGGAGCAGAATCACACCCACTCATATTCTATGAATGTCTGAGAAGGGGAATTACAGTGGAAGGGACCTATTGAATGAAGGCAGTAATGAAACGGCAGCAAGATTGAGAGCCTATTGACAGGTTTTGCCCATCAATGGAAAAGTAATGAATGGAATGCAAGGCAGTAGCAGGACGGACATGACATGGAGTGATAATTGCCAGCCCAAGATGCTTTTGTCCTGTTAAAATTCCACTTTTCTAGCCGGTGTGATAAAGTACTTAATCTACATCACATGAGTCCTTAGCTAAATCTACATCACAGAATTGTTGTAAAGATGAAAAAAGAAAACCATTTAAATGGCCCTCCATTTTTGCTGTTTGTTTCAAATCAAGGAGCATTAAATCAAATAATCTTGACCTTTAAGCTAAAAATTTTCTCTTAACAAATCCTGGAAAAGGTACTGTTTTGGAAAACAATTCCACCCATTTTTAAGCTGGCAACATTTCCAAGATCAGCTTTTAAGCATTTTCTTCACTTTCCTGCAGGTTTGTCCTAATGAACAATTGAGTTTGGGTCAGTTGAGTCATACAGCACTTAACAGAGCAATCCTGTGTATGTTCACTCATAAGTAATTCCATTTATGCTCATTGTGACTGGTCCCCAGGCAAGCATACAATGACTGTGCTGTTAAAATGCTAATAAAGAAATGGGCTAAACATGCACCTGATTTAGACTACTGGGATTCCATAGTGTATCAAAGATTATGTGCAGATGTGAAGTCTTTAAGGGAGGCCCTTTCAGCAAATGCATAGGACCCTCCTCAGAGTGTGGCCAAATCAGATACAATATCCTTTAGCAAATGTTGTACACATTGTCATCCAGAAATTGGCACAAAGCACGAACAGTTGGCAGTATCACTGACAGGTTCACAAGGGCCCTGCTGGTAAAGAGTCATTTGGTAGCCTCCATCTGCAGTTCCAGTAGCCCAATTTAGGTGAGCTTCCCAGCAACAGTATACAGCAGTTGCAGTTGTATGATCTGCTAGAGCCTTCCACCATTTTACATTACCCTCAGTGCCTCAGTGCAGCATCCTTCCAATTTAGCATTATTTCCATTGTGGGAAACTGTAAATAATGAATCATTCATAGCCTTGCACCACTAGATTAATAATAAATAATAATAAATTGTTTATTTATTGACCGCTTTTCCCAAGATCAAAGCGGTGTACAACATGTAAGATAAATACATAACAAGCAATGACATATTTAAAAATTTGGGAAATATTAAAATAGCTTACAGTCTAAAATCAAATATTTACAACATACAATTCGGCAATTATTAAGATTCCGGTATATATACAACATAAACATACAACATTAAGCAACGGTATTGGGTGGATAGGGAGACTAAATCCCTACAAACCACATCGGAACTGGAGTGATGTCTCTGAGGATGCTCAGAAGCTCAGCAGGCATTGACTCCAGATACTGCTGACATCAGGGACTTGTGAAATGAACATTAGTTACTGTTAAATCATGTAATTAGTCAAGGAATCATCAACCAATGGCAACCACCTCAAGGTGCATTCTACCCAAAGCTTATGAAGTTATTTTGACCTTCCAGGCAGAAAGTTCCACAATCACCTACTCCCCTTTTTAATAAAACATCAGCAATCTATTAAATAGCTTACCATTTTTTCCTCTCATGATACTATCCTTTCATGACAAATGACTCATCCTTTTCAAATCAGCTGCTTGAGACAGTTGCCTCACTCTGCCTAAGAATAAGTGACTTTTTAGAAGTAAAATGTCCCTGTTATTCTTTACTTTGTTCACTCTATGCAAAAATAACTTTTTGTGCTACTCATTGTAATGTTTTTCATTATTTTTAATTTTTTGTTGCTTTTGTTATTTTTTTTAAAAAATAGAATTGATAAAAGAAGGACACAAAATGTAACTACAGCGCGCTCACGCCATACGCGGGTGCACCATACGTGGCTTGAGCATACGCGCTCAAGCCATGGGGCGCGTGCAGGGCGGAAGGGGCGGTGCGTCCCATTCAATTGAATGGGCGGGCACACCCGTTGCACCCTGCACACCGCCGCGCCGCCGCAGCCGCCGTGCACAAGCCCCATTGGAAACAATGGGGCTCGAGCATAGGCAAAATTTGCCTTACACGGCGGGATCCGGAACGGATCCCCGCGTAAGGCGAGGACGCACTGTAATATGTAATATGCCAAAAGGTCTTTTTAAATGACCTTTTAAAAGTAACCTTTTGAAAGTACTGTATTTTCTGGCATATAAGACTACTTTTTAACCCAGGAAAATCTTCTCAAAAGCGGGGCTCGTCTTATACGCCGGGTGTCATCTTATAGGGCAGGTACTGAAACTTCTGAGCTGGAGTGGAGAATCTGCAGTCACCGCATATGGTGGGGGGAGCTCAAAAATAGCTGCGGCCATATCCCCACCGTATGTGACAATTGTATGAAAGCAGCTACCACTCTGATAGTCTTGGAGACAGGAAAGGCTGGGCAGGCAGGGAGAGCTGACCAATCCAAGCAGGCTTTGTATACAACAAGGTTTCCTGCTAAGTACCTGCACGTCATTTGAATTAAAATTACCATATTGAAATCAAATCTGATGTTTTTTTAATTTTTTTTTTGGTGTGCGTTGGAAGAGGGATAGTCTTATACGGTGAGTATATCCCAAATTCTATATTTTAACTGGAAAAGTTGGGGGTCGTCTTATACGCCCAGTCGTCTTAAACGCCAGAAAATATGGTAACTAGAAAATGTTGTTCACTTCATCAATAAAGTACAGTGGACCCTTGTTATACACTGGGGTTTGGTTCCAAGATCCCCATGGATAACAAAATCCGTGGATGCTCAAGTCCCATTAAATATAATGACAAAGCAAAATGGTGTCCCTTATAAAAGGTTTGATATTTGAAATTTATACTTTTTTTTAATATTTTCAAACCATAGATGTTTGAATCTATGTATAAAAACATCTGTGTATAAAAAGGGCTGACTGTAAGTTCATCCCTCACTCTTTATGTTGCTTTTGAAATATAACTTCAGATATAATAATACCCCATTCCCCAGCAAAATGATAACATGTGCAGGTTAACTACCTCAATAGTAGATAGTTTCTTTGCAAGTTCTGCCCAAGATATAAATCTTGTCTTCTTGGGACAGTGCATCACATACCACGTTTTCTGGGAGGAGGGAAAAGGCACATAGGCCTTTGGTGTCCTGAGATCTTTGCATGAATGTTGCATTCACAGGCCATAAAGACATTATATCACCAGGGGCCCTTTCACACAACTCAATTATAGGTGTCGTAATTGTGTTAACAAAGTTGATATGTTCCCATCCACGAGGCAAAAATGACAAGTAAAGAGAAGGAATAGGTTCCTACACCACAAAAAAATAAAAGCAGCTTGAACATGTTTCAGGAAACTTTTTATTCAGAACTAAAGATACACACCTGTAAAATAAAACAACTGGGTCAGGTAATCCTTGTATCAGTAAACAATTTTTTCTTCTTCTAGAGATCACTTCAAGGCTTCTTCCAAAATGCATCTAGGTATTATTATTTTTTCTTTCACCAGCCTCAGCCTTTCTAATAATCTACATTTTGGTGGCCAAAGTTACAGATGTATGGATTTTTAACATGCTGCGGGGAGCTGGTGAGGCTTCTCTGCTCTTCCCTTATATCTCTCTATTGCTCTTTGTGCGTGATCAGTGAGGGATTCCAATGGCAAGTGCATTTGATGAAGTGGGTTTATATCCATGAAAGCTCATGCTAAAATTATAAATTTGTTAGTTTTAAAGATTACTACCACATTCCTTTTTTCCCCTCTCCCTTCCCATCCTTCTTTTTCTGAAGCAAGAGACTAACAGGGCAACTTCTTTTAAAAAAAACAAAGGCAGCTGCTTAATAAAATAAAATCCAGAATCTATAAAAGAGTGATTCCTTTATTAACCAGTCAAAAGGTACAAAACACATCATTCAAGCTTTTGAAGCTCCACTGGCTTCTTCATCAGGCAAAAGATGTTTTTAAAAATCATACACAAGGAAGAAAAAGTGATGGGCGCTGGAGTCATAGGCCTACATTTTGTAAAGAACATCTCTGCTGTAGGTCAGTTAGTTTGGAGGGATCTCAGTGCAGTCCAAGGTCACACCTTTCTCGGCTATGTGGGGTCCAAGAGAAAGGATAGCAAAATTTATCTGCATTAGCAGCATTAAAGTAACTGAAAAGGCAGCTGCTGTTTTTACCTTGCCTGTCGTAAGGAGACACAGGCCCTTATCAGATGAGTGTGGAACTGGGGGTCTTCTGCACTGGGCGGTTCGAATTCACGTTATTTCGCACAATACCATCATACCTGGGAGTCCCTCCGCATTGGCAGGATTCAAATTGGCCAATCTGCATTCGCGCGAAGTGCATTCAGTGCAGAATGTTTTGTCACACCGGTTCTCAACATGAGGATTGGCCGATTCGTATCGGCCGCCTCGCACATGCTCAGTGGTGCCCTGCATGGGTTGCGACCTTAAACGCTTCCGGGGTGAAAGGGGAGGTCCCGTCATGACAGCCCGGTAAACAGCTGGAGAGCCAGCTCATGCACATTAACAATCGCGATACAACGTGCCCATTACTGTTTCCTCTCTACATTCCTGCTTGGTTTTAACGTTACCATGACCTTCCCTTGCAACAAATTAGCAATGCCCGGTTCTACGTGTGTGTGTGTGTGAGTGTGAGTGTGTGAGTATGTATTTTTTGGGGGAGGGAGGAGCAGTTCCAGCGGCTGTCAAAGTGTCCTCCCTTTTTAAAGAGCCAGGCACAGGGGTTTCAGCGGCTGAAGCAGGGAGAGAGATGCCTCTCTCTCTCTCTCTCTCTCTCTCTCTTTTAATAAACCTGTGGGCTTTTGGGTCAGATCTGCCCCTGTCCCAGGCAGAGGATGGGATTGCATTTTTTTTGTTTTGTTTTGTTTTGTTTTGTTTTGTTTTGTTTTGTTTTTTTGCTTTTAAAAGCAACATTAGCTTTCCCTTTGCTTCCCTTGCTGTATCTGCTCAAGAAGACAAATCATTCGCATATTTGCTCAAAAAAAATTGGTAAAAAATGTAACATTGATTGTTTGCAACATTTGTAGCTTCTCCCTCTGCAGAAAGCAAGTGCAAGCCTGGCTCCATCTGCCTCTGGAATATAAACAATGCGCATGTGCGCATGAATCGCGGCGATCGCCGCCGTTCCAACGGCCTCCTCCTCCTCCTCCCGGCTTGAGAGGCAGCCTAGGCTGGCTCCCAAGCCGGGAGGAGGAGGCTGCTGGAACCACGATTCCAGCGGCCCCCGTGCCTCTTCCCTGCCTGGGATGCAGCCTAGGCTGGCTCCCAAGCCGGGAGGAGGAGGAGGAGGCTGCTGGAACCGCGATTCCAGTGGCCCCCGCGCCTCTTCCCTGCCTGGGATGCAGCCTAGGCTGGCTCCCAAGCCGGGAGGAGGAGGAGGAGGCTGCCGGGAACCGCTATTCCAGCGGCCCCGCGCCTCTTCCCTGCCTGGGATGCAGCCTAGGCTGGCTCCCAAGCCGGGAGGAGGAGGAGGAGGAGGAGGAGGCCACTGGAACCGCCTCCCCCCCCCCCCGCTTCCCTGGAACCGGCAAAGGAAAGACCCACCGGAAGTAAACATTGGAATCTGGGGGTCTTGCGATGGAATTCAGGACTGGGTAGTCACACCAGACCCATTCGCACTGAGATCGAACAGAGCCCCAATCCAGGATATTGCCAATCCCCTTATCAGCGCACTGGCCAACACGCTCCAAAAAGAGGAGCCAGTACGCATTCAGTTCGGCAGCTCGCGCATTCACGTGAGTGCGTATTGTGCGAAATAACGTGAATTCGAACCACCCAGTGCAGAAGACCCCCAGTTCCACACTCGTCTGATAAGGGCTACAGTTGTATTGGCTAGAATAGGATCCTGCTCTTTCTCTGCTCAAGCTTTATTGCCTTGTTTACTATAGACCTCCTTTTGCAACTCAGCATTGACCATTTGTGTTTATCAAGTCCTCCATCGCTATACTCCCAATTCTAATGCTGCTTAAAAAGCTCACAGCTAGATAGGGGATGAGAAGGAAATGCATTCTAGGCAAGCATAAAAAAACTTTGTAGATGAAAGAAGTTTCTTTCTTAGAGGCTTTGTTAACCAAGGTATGTTTATAAGGCGCTATGATTCCACTTTAACTGCATCCTATGGAAACTGGGGAATTGGTAGTTCAGGGATGGACATTTAGGATTCTCAACCAGTGTCTATGAGCAAAGTACAGATCCCAAGTTTCTGTAGGGCAGACACATAGCAATTAAAGTGGGGTCATAGTGTTTTAACTATGTTGCATGAAATGCCCCCAGGCCTGCAGAAACAGATCAGCACACATCTGACTACACAATCAGACACACTTAGGGCACATATATGCTGTAGAAATAATGCTGTGTGATACCACTTTAACTGCCATGGCTCCATCCTACAGAATCCTGGGATGTGTAGTTTGGCGAGGCACCAGCACTCTTGGGTAGCCTTGTAAAATTCTAAATCCCAGGATTTCATAGGATACAGCTAGAGCACTTAAAGTGGTGTCAAACTACATTATTTCTATGGCAAAGATGCATCTTTAGAGGAGAGGGAAAATCTTGTGCTCCAGAATCCCCTCTTGACAAAGAGCAGCTAAATGTGTGAAATTTCAGACAGCAGCAAGAGGAGAAATACTGGGAAGCAAATGAGTGTCAAGTGAAAAGTATGACACTTGGCAGAACAGATTGCCAGGACTTTAACCTGTGGTTCCAGTGAGTCTAGAGTTCTGTCTAGGAAACCTAACCTGGTGTTTAGGAGACTAAGCCTTCCCTGATTTAAAACCCACAGCCTTCTTCCTGTGGAATGTACTTTCAGATAAATGGAATAGCCAACCAAACCAGGCAAGCATGTTATCTGGGTTCTTCTCTTTAAATTGATCACTGGTAAAATAGCTCTGCTGACATTTACATTGCTGTAATTTGGCCATGGAAGGGATTTGGAGGTGGGGGCAGCAGGGCAGGATGGTTCCTACTGTTCTGCACTGCTGCTTTCTCTGTTATATCTGAACAATAAGAAGAATGTGGGTTGTTTCATTTTGTACAAATTTTGTATTCACTAGCAGGGACTAGGACGGTATTTCCAATTCCTTTGTGTTGAATGGGAGCTTGCATTTATAAAATAAAGCCAACATGTTGCAGTGGTTTGAGCATTAGACAATCCCTCTGGAAACCACGGTTTAAATCTCTGCCTAGGTTTAGAAACCTACTTAGGCAAGTCATCTGCTCTCAGCTTCAGAGGGAGGTAAAGGCAACCCCCCTCTGAACAAATTTTGACAAGAAAGCCCCATGACAGGGTCACCTTAGGGTTGCTATAAGTTGGAAATGACTTGAAAGCACACAACAAATTTATAAAATACAAAAGGACAAGGGATGGTAATAATGATAATGCTGCCTATGCAAGGACAGAGTCCCACAATGAGGACAATTCCATGAAAACTGTAGCTATACAGATTTCATCATCACCACCAACATACCTGAAATTATTACCAAAAGGTCACTTCTGCTTTGACAATATGGACAAAGGGTCTAGGGCTGTATCTGCACTGCAGAAATAATGCAGTATCACACCACTTTAACTGTCATGGCTCCATGCTATAGAATCCTGGCATTTGTAGTTTGTTGTAGCACCAGAGGTTTCTGACAGATAAGGCTAAATATCTCACAAAACTATAAATCCCAGGATTCCATAGCATGGAGCCATAGTGTTTAAAGTGGTGTCAAACTGCACTATTTCTGCAAATCGGATGCAACCTAGGTTCAAAGGGAGCCATAAAACTCACTATCATATCCATGCAAAAAGTTACAGCATAGCTCACTCCTACTTCCAGAAAGCTCCATTCCCTCTTCCACCCTAATTTCCTCCTTTCCCTGCTCCAACAGGCAGGAGACACACACACACACTTTGACCACAAGACATTTAGTCCTCACTGCATTGTTTCTGGTTCCAGCTTCTTAATCCCCCATCCTTCCAACTAGTGGGAGTTTGCTAGAGGTATTTCTGCAGAACCTGCTGTTTGCTGAGCCTCCTGGTACTTTCATCTTGTGCATGGATATGCTATATGACCAGCAACCAAAGAATTGATATCAGTATTAGTCCATGTGTTGCAGGGAGGGGGGAAAGTACAGCCCATGGCACCCAAATGTGCAGATCTTGGAGACCCCAGCCCTATTTTTTATTTTAATTGTATCGTTTTCAACCCCAAATACCCCCAATGGCTTAAAACTACTGCAAAATGAGGCACTTTTGCCCTCACAATTCAACAAACATCTTCATGATGTGGGGATGGGGTGAAAATTAGACATTAAAAAGCCCTGTCTCCTGTCCCCCGACCCCCCCCCCCCAAAAAAAAAACATGCCTATGATGATGGAAGACTGAGAGTAGTTGCACCACTAGGATTGGTATCACCCAGTGTGGTAACTCATGATAACTCATGGTGTAACCCCCATAGACCTCCTTCTGCCTACTCACCTGCCCTCCTGCATAGGGCAGCAGCCAACTCCAACAACCACATTGCAGTCTTTCAACTGAACTGCATTTCCACACCAGTGATGAAGCTGGTCCTTTTTCTTTTTGCACCCACAAAAAGGGAAGGGCCTTGATGGTGGCTGAAAAGGAGAGCTGAATGGACAACCTCTGGGAACATGGCCAGTCATTTGTCACCCTTCTGGTCGATTGCTTGGGGATGTTTTTATCCTGGTTTAATATTGGTAGCTAATTCAGGGAGTTCTTAAACCCTGAAAATTTCATTTTTATAGATAGTCATTTTGGCATTCCCCCGATGGTGTCATCTTGTGAAGCGCACATCCTTGTTTCTCCCTAGTGGTGCCACTGACCAAGAGAAGGTTGTCTCTGGAACTTCTCAAAGCCAAGGCAGACTCATACTGTATTTTATGACATATAAATAGATACGTGTGATGATAGTCATCAGACTATGGATCCTGAAATGCGGATAGCTGAAACCTCCTTAAGACTGGGCAGGGAGTGAATCCTCTTTCCAAAAAATGAGTAGGCAGAAATGGACCAACAAGACTCTTTTGGAACTGAGCCCTCTCAGGAATTATCAGTCCAAAATGGGCTAAATGATCAAGCATAAAAGATAAAAGCAACTATAGTTGTGCTTCCCAGCAGTTCATGTTATCTGTAATCTAGCCTGTGCATACGTCTGAAAGAGTAAACTGCACTTGGAGAGGACTTCCAGATAGACATTATTGTTGTTATTAATATAGCAACTAAAGCAGTTAGCAATGTGACTAACATTAAGGCAATGATAAAATAATAAATGAAATATTACAGAATTGATTAAAGCATAAAATTAATATATCAAGGAAAGGGAATTCACAAAGTGAATTCACAGTGAATAATAATATAAAAATATAAGAAAGGCCATGATAAAGTAGCTGTAATGAAACATTCGAATTTATGCAAAAATGTGATTTATCATCTCCAAAGAAATGGTGAGAGCATGAAAAAATTGTTGAAAGTGGTAAAAAATCTTTTGGGTCATTAAAATTCAGACTGATAAACAATTGGAATATAATACGCTAGACATAACTGTGGTTGAGAAAAAGAAAGTTTGCTTTATAAATGTGACAGTCCTGGGAGACAACCGAACTGAAGATAAAGAAGTAGATTCTTTTTCACCACAGTTTAACTTCTCTGAAATAAGACACAAAGCCAGCTTGTCTTGGGTCCAAAACACACTGCAGAAATAATCCAGTTTGAGACCACTTTTACTGCCCAGGCTTAGTGCTAGGAAATTCTGGGAATTGTAGTTTATTGTGGCACCAGAGCTCTCTGACAGAGAAGGCTAAATGTCAAGAAAACTACAGTTCCCAAAATTCCCTAGTATTGAGCCATGGCTGTTAAAGCAGTCTTAGTGGCTGTAGATTGCCCCTAAGGGGTGGTGGGAGGCCGCCCCTTTCCTGGCCAGATTGGGGCCGTGGCAACCTCAAGCCACAGCCCCGATTTGGCCTCTGGAGGGTGCAAAAAGGAGCCACAAAAAGTGGCTACTTTTTGTGCCCTCCAAGGAGCACCATAGCCATGGCGGTATGGCTCTATGTCACCCCTTCGGAACTGTGTCATTTGGACACAGCTCTGTAGGTGCGTCATGATGGCAAGCACCGTCTGGAGCGATGCGCACCATCATGGCACCATGGAGGCAGAGTTAGGGCAAGCGTCATCAGGACACTGATCCCTGACTCTGCCCACAGGTGGCACAAAGTGCCAGTCTATACAGGCCCCAAAACTGGATTATTTCTGCACTGTGTTTTGGACCTTGATGTGAAATTCACAAATAATATAACCTGATTCATTTTTTTCTTTACCCTTTTTCTCTACTGCATATACAGTATCTTACATGTTTTAGCTTTCCAAAATGTTTACTTGTTTGATTATATTATATTGTACAATGTACAATATAATATAATCAAACAAGTACATTGTACAATATTATCTATAATTTAAAAAAGCAAATAAAAAATGAGACCTAGCAATTGGTATTTGGCATCTCTGAGAAAAGAAAACAACCATGGTTCCAGTGGTGGTACATTTCCTGAAAGCAATTCCAAATGGACTGACAAAAAATCTGAAAGAACTCACCACAGACAGGATCAAAATAGCAAATTTACAAAAAGTGATACTACTTGGAACCAGGCACAATCAGCCGATTCCTAGATTCTTGTATAGAATCTGATAGTCCAAACCTCCAGTCATCAATACCTGGTAGACTATGAAACTGAGTGGATGAGGATGATGAGGATGATGTTTTAATGCATTACATTCTATGCTTTTACTGGTTAGTAAAAACACATATACATATAAACAAAAATCACAGTTGTCAACCCCCTAGTCTTCACACTCCCCACATATAACTTTAGCAATAGTCTCAAAGTGCCTGCATTACACTTGGCATCTTAGCTAATGTAACAGAAATGAGAAACATAGTAAGAATTTGGATCTAAATCATCACCTGAAATCACCAACCTGTACCATCTGAACAAATACTTCAGATTTCTGTACTTTGGCTCTGAAATATATATTTATGGACTGATATCTGTCTGAATTTAATATTTAGATTTAGATGAGCACCCTGAAAAGTTTTGAGCAAAGTCAGAACCAATCAGCAAACTTTGCCCTTTCGGGGAGCAGCCTGCTGTTTTAAGTCTATTTTGCATGGATCTTGGTGAGAAACAAATTTTACAGATTGTAGGTGTTAACAGTCCAACTTTAGCAATTTTATGGTTACACAATCTCAGTAGTAATGAAGTGATACAGTGATATAGTGATACAGTGTAATAATTGAATTAGTAAAAATATCATGGACTTTAAGCAGCTGGAACTGAATTAAGATCTGTACGCTTCGCTCATAAACAGTTATATGTTGTAGCCTGAAGAATTGGGAATGGAAAAATCTTTATATTTTAGCACATGGAGAAAAGATTGCCTATAAAAATGACTGGGGGAGTGTAAATGAAATAATATACAAATTAAAAATAAATCTTGAATAATAAATTATGAAGCACTTTACTCCATATTCAGTTGTTTCATTTAAAGTACTGTATAAGGGAAATCATCAACATCAACCTAAGAAATACTAAATAAATTTCCTAGGTTACTATCATACAATATTGCCTGCCATCCTGTTAGTGACTTACAATGGCATAAGTCCAGTTTATGCCATTGTAACTCACTTTATTGGTCATTGTGGAAGCTGGAATTCTGTACCAACCACACAACAATTTGATTCCCCCCAACCCACCTTTTTTCTGCTGCAGCTCCCTCCCAGCTGGTGGAGAGTGGCAAAGAGACATGCAGATATGTTCCTATAGCTGGACACACAGCAACAGACATCCTTTGGACTTCCTGGAGCTTATCCAGAAGTCTCTGAGCTGTGCCTCCAGTATTAGCAAAATAAATAGAAGTTTCTCTCCTGTTTCCCCTGTTCTCCACCAGCAGGAAATAGCCATGTTGGCAAGGCCTCAACAGAGAAAAGGTGTGTTGAGGGGGTTAAATGGGAGACATAATATTGCTGCACATGTGCAATATGCTTCGCAATCCAGGGCCTCGATTACTGGTGGAGGTCTGGGTTTAATTACTGAACCCAGTTGTTAATCCCAACCAGAATAGATCACTGCATCATTGGACATCAATAAATTAAATACATAGGCATCAATATATTAAATTCACATTGATTTAGAAGGTTTATTCTTCTTGGAATAACTGTATTTTCAACTAAATGAATGACATGCATGAAATGCATGAGAATATACAGCATAAAAAGTATACATTGAGTATGCAAGGCATATCTCATGTAACCAGTACATGTATTTATTGATAATTGTTGTTGTTGTTAACTGTCTTTGCATTGATCTCGAACCATGGTGACCCTATGGATGAGACATCTCCAGCCCCCCCCCCCCCCCGTCCGCTACTGTTTTGTGCTCAAAACTGCACTGGTAAGCTAGGGCCTAAATGGATATTCCTTTTTTTTTAAAAAAAGGAATGTCTATATTAAATTATTTGAGATCTTTATCCATTGGTCTTGCATGAAAGATGGCATGCTATCTCAGAAAATGGTGGGATGTCCTTCATTGGAGTTTCTCCAGCACAGGCTGACTGATCACCTAGCAGAATGCTGTGTCGTTGGCTATCCAGCATCACAGGGGCTTGGTGAAGACCAACTTTCACAAACTTAGAAATCAGCAGTTATGTGGGATTATAGCTCCTGTTTCCCCAGACAGCATATGCTGCTGTCTGGAAAAGATGGAAGTTGTAGTTTTAACATATCTAGGAACTGCTAGGTTGGGCAAGGTTTTAGAGAAGTCCCATCCCTCTCAACAATTCCATACTTATGTCATTCCATACATGGATGCCCTAACACAAGCACAGATTATTTAACCAATATTCTGTGATATTTCAGTATTTGGAAAAAGTTATCTGGGCACTACACTTCCTGTAGATTAGGGTGAACGTTGTCATTTTCATTGTCATTGGCGCGTTACAGACTGCCCTTTTGGAGCGGCCTGTATCCGGCCCTTTCCCCACCAGATCAGGGCCTCAGCTGCCACAATGGCAGCCTCTGAGGCCCCGATCTGCTGCTTTCCAGGCTGCGGGGAAGCGGCAAAAGGCCGCTTCCCCGCAGCCTGGAAAGGGGTGTCCTTGGGGCTTCATGCTCCAAGGACACCCAACAAGCCAGCGGGAAACAAACAGGAAAGGGGCCACTCGGCCCCTTTCTGCTTTGCGTCGCTGGCGCAGCCATCTAAAGGCTGAGCCCAGCGACACAAAGCTGGAAGGAGCTCCAAAACGGAGCTCCTTCCAGCACTGCGGAAAGGGCGCCCCAGGCGCCCTTGTGCAGCAGCAGTACATCACTTCCGCGACACTCTGTTTGGAGGCGGCATGGTCATGACGTACCAATGGCGGCGCCCATGTGTATAGGACGCCGCCATTTTGTACGTGCTCGGCACGTACTAGGGTTAAAGCATCTGGAAGAGACACCCTTTCCTAACCCTAGTACGTGCCGAGCACGTACTTTACGCACATCTGTAACGCGCCATTGTTAAGTGCCTTCAGATCAACTCAGACTAAATGATGACTCTATCATTGGGTTTTCTTGGCAATATTTATTCAGACGAGGTTTACCATTGCCTTTTTCTACAGCAGAGATAGTGTGAGATGCATAAATTACTCAGTGGATTTCCATGGCCAAGCAGAGATTAAGACCATGGTCTCCCAAAGTCCTAGTCTAGCACTCAAACTACTACACTAGCAGCTGTGAAATTTTGGTGGATCACAACTCAAATCTGTAATCAAAAGCAGACATTGTTTGAGAAGAAGGCCCACAGAAACAATAACTGATTGGATTTGTTGTTATGTGCCTTCAAGATGACTCCAATTTAACCGTGACCATATACAGTACCTGGATGTTTTAGAAAAATCTATTCATGGGACATTTGCTATTGCCTTCCTCTGAATGTAGACTTGCCATCCAAGTAAACAAGTTCACTGGCCAAACAGCAAATTCAAATTCAATAAGTTCTCCATTAATTTCAAGAGTTTTATCACCCAGAGAATCCATTCTTAAAATGTAATAGAATCTGAATTGAAAGAGTTTGAGCAGAAATATGAACTATGACTGCCTCTACACTGTAGAAATAATCCAGTTTGAGACCACTTTAACTGCCATGGCTTCATCCTATGGAATATTGGTGTTTGTTGTTTTGCAAGGCACCAACAGTCTTTGATAGAGAAGGCAAAAGACCATGTAAAACTACAGATCCCAGAATTCCATATGATGGACCTACAGCACTTGAAATGGTATCAAACTGCATTATTTCTACAGTGTAGATGCATCCTATATCAGGTCAGAATACTCTTCTTAATTTTGATTGACCTAATGAGTACCCTTTACCATCATTAACATTAGGGTGTGACCAAGACCAAAGGACTACTGCTGCCTTAAAATGCTTTGCTATGACCCATTAAGCATGGAGGGAATGTCTATAGAGCTAATGCTTGAGGTGCAAGCCTGGAAAAGAATGGAAGGTCCTTTGTCATTAATGGTATGAAAGCCTCCAACTTCATATGGAATTATACTTTCTCTCACAGAAAAGGAAACATTTTTGATAAGTCAGGGATGATGAACGTGTGACCCACAGGCTGCATGGCCTATGGGATCCCATTTTGTGGCCCCAGCTGATCCCCAGCAACCTTCAAACCCATCGTTAATTTTTATGGCTCATTTTGCTTGTTTGCTTGTTTTGCACCCTAACAACAAAAACTGCCTCAAAATCATTGGAGAATCTGGTGGCTTTGCCCCCACAACCTGCTCCCCGATATACAAGTGCCCATAAATATATTTTTTAAAGGACACATACACAGAGAGAGAACAAAACTGGCAATGAAACTTATAGGAAAAGGAAAGGTATCATAACTCTGGCCAGGCCATGCAAATGGTAATCAATTTGTGTTCTCTATAAGCAATCACACATTGTAAACATGTATGTGAAATTCATTCTGTGAGGGCACTGAACACTATCAAATATAAACATGATCCAATCAAAATTAAGCCCCTTTACGTTAGACATATTTAAGAGTCTGACTGGTAAGTTTATCACACTAGGGAGATCCCACTGAAAAATGGGATTTAAGCTTGATTTAAATTTTTTAAAAACCGCAAATGCAGAAGGTTTATCAGACAACATTGCTGTTAAAGTGAAATAACGTAAAGTTAAATTGGAGGTAAAGCAGAGAAAAATGGCAGCTTTTTACTTTAGAGCTTCCCGAAAGTAAAAAGCGGCTGTTTTTCTCTGCTTTATCTCTGGTTTAACTTTGTGTTATTTCACTTTGGGGGTCATTATGTGTGATAAACATCCTGCATTTGGGGGGGTTTTAAAATTCGGATCTAGTTTAAATCCCGTTTTCCAGCAGGATCTCCCTAGTGTGATAAACTTATAGGACCAGTCCTATCATTAGGCAAAATAGGGCAACTGTCTCAGGCAACAGATGCTGGGGAAAGTAGCAGCAACCCTCTGGCTTTTCCACCTGACCCTACCAGCAGCCATTCTGGAGAACAGAGTTGTGTGTATATGTGTGGTACATGGCCTGTGTACCCCGAAACTAATCTGCCATCTTTGGGTATAATGCAGAATACATTACCAACCCCAGTGTTGAAGAAGGATTTAGCTGGGGGTGCCATCTTGTCCTTTGCACCATGCAACAAAATATATTGGGCCTGCTCACTGCCTAACTGAAATTAATAGAACTAAAGCATTCTTAATTTCATATGCCTAGTATCATTGTAACCTGTAGAGGAAAAATACTGCAAATTAAGTGAGCATTAAGTGCAAATACTGCAAATTAAGTGAGGTAAACTAAGGGTAAATCTACATTGTAAAAAATAATACAGTTTTACATGACTTTAAGTGCTGTAGCGCTATTCTATGGAATCCTGGGGTTTGTAGTTTTACAAGGCTTTTAGCCTTCTCTGCCAAATGGCACCGCCCAAATCAACGGGCCAGTGCTGTTGCTGGAGCGGGAGGCCCCCAATGACTCCTCCACAGGTGGGGGCCTTCCGCCCCAGCAGCCCATTCGCTGGCGGGGTGGCCTGTTATTGGCTGTCTGGGGCAGAAGGGGTGGCAGCTGATTGGCTGGCCCAGACAGCTGGGTTACAGCCCATTGGTGCAGGGAGCCTGGGGGGGCGGTGCCACCATGTTCCCAGGCTCCCTGTTGGCAGACAGACCTATTCAAGGCCTTGGCACACGTGTCTCGGAGCCATTTTGCTCAGCTCTCCCACCCTCCCTCCCTAGGCTAGGGTGTTTTGTCACAACTTGTGGGCAGCAGCATAGGTGCTGGATCTGGCGGGCATGGTTTCCTGTGCTACAGAGCCCTGGAAACCATGCCCGCCAGATCCAGGACTCTGTAGCACTGGATCAGGAGTCCTTTGGACCTGGGAGCACTGAGCGCATGCAATGTGGCCATTGCGGGGCACCACATTGCTTAGCTCCCAGTGACTAGGGGCATTAACAGATACCACCATTGGATTGCACAATTGTAAGAGCATTTCCTTTATCCCATGTCATCCCGATGCTTGGAAGGCCGAGCAACCTAGCATGAATCAACCAGGGTGTTGTTTGATGCTCCAGATCCGGACTTTATGCTTTGGACCAACCCTATCTTTGTGCTGTGCTAATAAAGTTGTGGTCTTTACCTCCAACTGCTGTGTATGTATTTCAATGGGTGCCTTCCCCTCCCCAGCAAAGACTGCTGGTGTCTCACAAAACTACACATCCCAGTAGTCTGTAGGATGAAGCCATGGCAGCTAAACTAGTGTCAAACTGCATTATTTCTATAGTGTAGATGGACTCTAAGATATGTCCATTTTTCATATCATAAAATGCAAGTTTTTTTTTAAAAAAAGCAAAATAACAGAGTACATCCTGACTTCTGCAAGAAGCTATATCAATTGTGCAAGATCCTCTGTATTTAACAAATAGTAACTTATGCCCTATTATCTGATCTGTTTCCCTTTCATCTTCCTTGGGCTCCAGCAAGCACAGTTCAACAATAAGATGTGGTGAGTCGTTTCCAGTTAGCAGGCTACGTTTGCAATTGGAAATGCCAGGAGTCAGCATACTTCTGCAAAGATAAAAACTCATATACAGGTCAAGATAGATTTTTTTTTTCCTTTGACCCTAAACATACAGAAATGAATTAGCCAGACAGCTTTTAAAGCTGTTGGCAGAAGATAACTATTAGTTCAGTTGTAGGGCATGCTTTAAAAAGGAAGTGTTCTTCTTGTTACTGGAAAGTGCCTGATTCATTAATGGTTCCATATGTCCCATTATGCCGACGAGATGACCTAATCACATCTGAGCTTATACTTTCTGATAATGTGGATATTGACACAGAAAATGGGCCTTCACACACCAGTTGTGTTTCCTAAATATTTCCACTGGGCTTTTTTCTTTTCTTTTAAAGTAAAAACTTTAAAGGTCTCATAAATATATCCTGCTTCCTCAGCACTGGTGCTCTGGTTTCTTCTGCTCACCGAAAATACACACTAACATAAAACGCTGTCTGGTGCCTGCAGGAGGTGAGATTTTTTTCAGCTTCTCACTGCTAGACAGGTTGGCAGATTGTTTAATTTTAATTTCAGGGGCTGCAAAGGTGTGTGCGAAGGCAACGGCTAAATCCAGAGCAGGCAGAAAGCTAAACAGAAAGACATGCTGAACTAGCTGCTAAGCAGTCTGATGTTGCTGAGGTCACCAAAGCCACACCAGGTCACTGAGTTAAGTATCAAGTGCTCGTAATAGCTGCTCTTCCTATAAGTGTCACTTTGCATTTGTCTACAGAAATAGATAGAGGAAGGTAAGATCTAGGGATAAAATAGACAAGAGAATCTATAGATTTCAGCTGATAGGCTACACAACACTTTTGATACATTTGATTTCCAACAAGATGTATTTTCTTTTCCCTGTGGAACTTAGTTCCAAGGGGTGATTATAGCCAGGTAAGAAATAATTCCACAGGACATAGTGGGGCTTCATTGAGTCAAATAGGCCCCATGGATATAAGCTCCTAGCATATAATACAGCTGCCTTAATGAGACACATGGAAATAAAGAGCATCTCAGATCATAATATAGCCTGCCACCTGGAAGAGATTGGTGTGACAGTGCCACTCTCATGAGCAGAAATGTGAAAGTTAATTGCTTGTTTTAAAATGAAAAAAACAAAATGAAGAACTTCCTTAGGATATGCACTATATACTCATATCTAAGTCTAGAAAGTTGGGTTGACCTATCCATGGGTCAATGTAACTAATGTACTTTAACTCTTATCAAAAAAGAAACCATCCCCTTCTCTAAGTAGAATGACAAAAGGCAGGAGCCTATCCCAAGATCACCCAAATGAAGCTCCGACCCCCTCTACTCTCTCCGCCACAGTGCTACTTCTGACCTTTCTGAATGCCTGGGTGGGAAAATGGCAGTGATGACAGCAATATTGGTGCTTCCCCACAAAGAAGCACCGAGAGAAATCAGGCTTTGAATGATTTCAATAAGACATTTGTGTATATTTGTCAACTGTTCTGGGTTAAAATCAGGCAAAAATTATCACCTTGAAGTTAAATTTTCACCATTTTCTTTGCTTTGATTTTCATCCTTTTTGACACATGTGCATTTTCTTAGCCCCACCTGTGCCTGGCTGCCTCCAATCAAATAGCACAGCCACCATTTACTGTAGTTCTCTCTGCATTCATCCATCTTTTAGAGTGATCAGAAACAGTTATGCCCGCCAGAATTTTGTAAGTTCTTTGTCATTGTTTTCCTTTGTTTCACCCTTTACATCCTTTATTCCATGTCCCTAAATTTTACCCTTGATTTATCCATGGGTCACATCAAAAGCCATAATTTTGGCCTCAAAACCTGCCCTCAATGTATACATGGGGTTGATTTATAGTCGAGTATATACAGTAGTAAAGTCAACTAGAATTCCTAGGCTGGAATCTGGTGGGTGCAATGTGCTACCCCAATGGTCTATTCTGCTTTTCTCCTCCTTACACAAGAAAGGAAAGCAATGATACTAGCAGCAATGGGAGGAAGCAGTTGCCATCACTTCCCAATATTTAATTGGGCAATCTGGAGAGCTAAAGATACTCTGAGAACAGTGATTCTGACTATTGCCTATCCTGCAGCACAGGCAATTTCCATACCACTCCTCCCAGAGCAACTGTTCATTTTTTTAGGGTATAAACTATGCTAGATCTCTGATTTGTGAGGTTTTTTCTGCACAGAAAGTTATTTTTATTGTACGAGTGCATGTGTTTTTAACACGGGAGATTGTTCAAACAAGTGGTCCAGAAGTGGTGAGCCATAATGTCTACAAAATTTGAATCAGCAATTGGTGCTGGAACAATCTTTGCATGAAGGTAAACTTTGTTTGACACACATCTGTAGCAACCAATAAATTGAATTACATTAATGTGCTTATGTGTGAACGGCTTCTGGCTGCTTACAAGTTAGGATGTTGCACAGGTCAAATACAGCCAAACATCAATTAGATTAGAGTTCAAAGTAGGACAACATTCTGAAAATGTAAATTTATGAGAAGGCCTTTGTACAATTAGCATAGTCATAAAGAATCTGGTTAAGTCTTTTCCCCAACCTTCTTGTCAGGCTGATAAGGTTTTGCAATTCCGCCCCCCCCCCCCCTTGTTGTTCGACTCTTTCTTCTTGAGGAAAATTATTACTTGTAATGTGCTAATTTTGTGGTGAATATAATATGAGTCGTGACTGACATGAAGAAGTGATGGAACGGCAGTCAGGAGTGTTTATATAAAATCATTTTCTGAGTTATCTAATTGCTTTATTTAATCAAGGGTACAGAAAATGCAGCCTATCCATAGTCAATGGAAGGCTGATGGAAGCTGCAGTGTGTGGGAGAGGATGTAAGGGCCTTGAAAAGTATGTGTAGTAAAAGTTTTCCTCCTTTGTTAGGTATGGCATATTTTCATAGCATGCTCTATGAAGCTGCAGTTCATAGTTAACATCATATGGTAAATATCCCTTTAACATTACTCTTATAACATCTTCAGTGATGTCAGGGGACCTGTGACATCACAAAGTGGCATCCCTAGATCTCAGGTTGGGATAGTGCTTACGTTAACATTCACTGTTATTTTCATGCAGTGAATAAGTATAGGTTAGTACAGGTTGAGTCTCCATTATCTATAATGCTTGGTACCAGAAGTGTTTGGATTTTTTTTCCAGGTTTTGGAATACTTGCACATACAAAATGAATATACCCAAGTCTAAACACAAAATTCATTTATGCTTCATATACGTCTTATATACATAGACTGAAGGTAATTTTATACAATATGTTAAATAGTTTTGTACATGAAACAAAGTTTGTGTACACTGAACCATCAGAAAACAAAGGTGTCACTTTTTCAGCCATCCATTTCAGATTTTGAAGAATTTTTGGATAAAGGATACCCAAAATGTAGTAATAGCACAATGCTTGCATTCTTGGAGCAGTAGCATCACTAGGGTTGGTGTCACCTGGTATGGTAACTATGGTGCCCCCTCCTCTTGACCTCCTCTCATACCACGCTATACAGAATCTTTAGTAATGTTTTTGTACTAATGTTACTCATAAATCGTAATCCCCATATATCACTAAATGTAATGGTAATAGTTGTAGCATAAACTAGCAATAACTGAAATTATATCATTCAATTACAATACTATACACACAACCTAAATGTACTTAAATGCACATAGTTTCATGTGGTTAAAGTGTCTTTTAGAGAAAATTAAAAAAGAATAAAATATTTGTTTTAAATTTTAATTAAAATTTTAAATTATTTTCTTTAAAAACTTGGGGCTTCTCCTTTCTCCTCCCACTGAAACTCACCCCACTCACACCATCTCTTCACTTTTTAAAAGAGACACAAGCAAATGCCACAGCCCATTTTTGCCAAAACACAGATGTTTGGGAAGCAGTAGCATCACACACCCCTTAGGGTGTCACCTTGTGCTGTTCACACTCCCCACATCCTCTAATGACACCCTTGGCTTGGGCATGTTCTGAGAATGTATTTATTTTTTACTTCTAACAACTACAGTTCTGAGCTTCCACAATATTCTGTTATTGTTGTTTTATTGTTATGGACTAATGGTGTTGCTTTAAACCACTTCAGGATCTATGCAGTATCAGAAGCAGTACAGAAATATTTCCAGTGGATGGATAGCTAGATTGGATGGATGGATGGATGGATGGATGGATGGATGGATGGATGCAGGCAGGCAGGCAGGCAGGCAGGCAGGCAGGCAGGCAGGCAGGCAGGCAGGCAATCCATCTATCTATCTATTTATCTATCTATTGTCTTGGCAATTGGTATAGCCTAAAAAAGGGAGCCAGTGTGGTGTAGTGAGCGCCTATGACACTGGAGATGTGAGTTTGAATCCTCCCTTGGCCATGGAAATCCACTGGGTAACCTTGGGCACATCACTCTCTTTCAGCCTCCAAGGACAGCAAGACAACCCCCCTCTGAACAAATATTGCCAAGAAAACCCCTTGGTAGGTTTGCCTTAGGGATGCAATAGGTTGGAAATGACTTGAAGGGACACAGCAACAATTGCCTAAGAAAACACTATGAAATTCATGGGATTGCCATAAGTCAACAGACAACTTGAAGACACCTACACACAAACATTGACTGTGAACAACCAAAAGCCAAACAGCAGGCAAGCATAATGCTTTATCTGATCCTTCTGCCAACATCAGAACACACTTCACAGTGCTTTAGTAATATAAGAACAAGTAAAAAGTTAATCTACAGTAGAAGGCTTGATCCCACACTCATTATCCAATAAATTTCATTTGTAAATATTTATGGATATCCATAAAGTGACAATGCCAAGAAGTGATTTCTGAAAAAACCGTTCTCAGATTAACTTATCTGGTCACAGTGTTATCATGCCAAGGCTCAGTGGGAGACTTAGGCTGAAACTTGTTAAAAGTTTTAAGATTCAAGAGTTTTCAGAGGGAACATGGACCACCTAGCATTCATTTTCCTAAGTCATGGATAGCGACCTGGCTGTGGTTTATATAAAAAGGACGTGTCTTTCTTCATCTATGAGCAGAAGCAAGATTTATTAAAAATTAAGAGCGCTTATACTCATGCAAATCCATTTTTGCATACTATATTCACACTGTCATCAAATGATGATCCCACCCTGCAGGTTTTGTGTGGAATGTTATGAGATATTCTGAAACAATCCATCTTTTCTTCTAATAATAATGATTTTGGCCAATCATTTTGATTATTTTAAATCCTTCTAGGCATATTATGCATTGTAATATACAATAGGGACTAAATATATTATATTGGTTGAGTTGTATTTAACAATAAGGGCTTTCCCCCTATTTTAATTAAGAATTCCCTTGGAGTTATCATTAATACCTTTGGGCTTTATTAGCAGGAATACTAATCAGCTTTTCTCTGCCCCACATGACTCTCTACAGGAGTCAGCAGGCAATCAGGAAAAATAATTTCATCATCCAGGACCGCTGCGAAATGGCTAAAAGGATGAAGAAAAATATGCAACATTTGGTTATTTGTTTTGTTTGTGGCAACATGGACAGTTTGTTTGTATTTGTTTCATATGATTAATAGTGCTAGATATACTCAAAGCTAGAAATGATTTAATTGTTTAAGATTTTGTGCAATTATACAAAAAATACACAGTATTCCATTACTTAAAATGGTGTTATATATTCAGCTCTAGTTTTTCAATTTGCTGGGACTTTTTATTGGTCATCAAACCAAATACTTGTGCCTTAGCTTTAAACAAGGTCGGCCCAACCATAAGGCAGAATGTGGTGACTACCTCACTCAGCATATGTGGGGGGTGTCATGACAGGGCAGCAAAATGTTAGTTATTTCATTTATTAGGATTATATTGTAAGTAACATGGGGAAGAAAGATGCTTATGGAATTTCCTGCCCTGCATATGAGAATAATATGTCTGCCTTCAGGCATTCTGCAAGTTCTCTTGAATGAGTAGGGTAGTTTTTGGCTTAATGCTTTTGAAACATATAACTGAACTTTCTAGTTAAAAATCCATGTGACTGGGTCACCCAAATAATCTAAGTGATGCGTGATATTTGATGTCATCCAGTGGACCAATTGTGATTTATAGTTCTGTTGTTGCTGCTGCTGTCAAAGTGTCAGTTATTACCTTTGGACCATTACATGATCTGGCTCTAGATTACTTACAGGACCACTTCCTCCCAAATAATCCACTCAGTTCCTTTGGGGGACACTTACTCCAGTCAGCCAGGACTAGGTTGGCAACTGTCAGCAAGGGGACTTTTTCTTTACCTGCCCCTAAATGGTGGAATGACCTGCCGGAAGAGATTCAACAGCTGCATATGCTGTCTGAATTTAACAGAGCATAGAAGACCAGTCTCTTCCAGCAGGCTTATCCAGATGATATTAAAATTGTGGATTTTAAATGACAAATTTTAGATGTCGATTGTTTTAATATGTGCACATCTTACTTATCCTTTTAAATTGACGTGTGTTTTAACCAATGTGTTTTAACTGATGTTGTTGTTTGTTAATTGTTGCTGTCCCCTGCCTTGACCCATGGGGAGAGGTGGTAAAAAATATACAATAAATTGTTGTTGTTGTTTGTTATTGTTATTTCTGTAAAACTGCTGTCACTAATGTCTTTTCTGAAAAGCTTAAAATAAAATTTAAAAATGGGTTGTGAAATCTCAGTTAAAAGATGTATCCCAGTGAATCCAAGAGTACCAAACTCTCTTAAATCAACATATTTGCTTACTTGGGTTATTAATCATCTTCTAAGGCTGCAGTTCTATACCAGAGTGTAAGCTTCTTAGACTCAATGGGACTTATTTCTGAGTATAGATGTATAGAACTTCATTGTCATTGGTTCAATGGTCATAGGATTGTTGCTCATTTCAATAGCCACCTGTATTGGAAAGGTCATATCAGCAATAAGTATGTTCTGAAAAGAAGTATTTAGTGTCTAATTAAAAGGGGGTGCATGTTATCTATAATACACACGTCCTTCCACATTCACTGGGGTTAGGGACATAGGACCACCACCACCCCATGAATGTGGGAAAACCGCAAACAACCAAAACACTATGTTTTACCTGAGATAATACCTCTCTAGGAATCTCTAGGTCCTCCAGTGCAGCTCTGTGATCAACATCTGCCAGGCATGGATCATAGAATTGCCCTGGAGGAGCTACAAATGCCTAATGGAGTGTTCTTTCTAGGAGTCTCTAAAATTCATTCAGTGCAACTTTTGGTTAAAGTTGACCATAGAGTTGCGCTGGAGGACCTAGATGTTCCTAGAGATAACATATTAATAAAATCAATGAATAATCAAATCTGCAAAAGTCAAAGCCGTAAATGTGGAGGGATGAGTGTATACTGGTCTTAGCTCATCTCGAATTTGAATCTATCATAATCACTCAGTGAAAGTTAAAAGGTGCATTAAGAAAGATGCTGCCCAGGAAAAATAATGATGCCCAAGCTAGTATCCTGATGGAGGCCTTTTCAGGATATGCTGAGTTTCAAATGGATTTTCCATTCCTGAGGTTCTGTTTGAATAGCTTGGCTTTGCAATATTTCTCATCAGGTGAATAAATTCCATTCAAAGAGGAAACAAAGAAAGATGGAAACTCGCTCATTAAATTTCTATGATTTCTGACAAGGAGAGACATCAAGTATTGTCCTCATGTTTGCAACATATGGGTTTAGATGTGTTGTTCACAGATCTCTTTCATGGAAAAGAATGAGTTGAGAGCCAAGCTTGCAAAAACTACTCTTCAGATTACAAATCCCAGTATCCCCTAGCCAGCACAACTAACCAATTCTTCTAACTGCAAATACTAGAGACTGAACTTATGCACCTACAGCTCTGCTCTACTATTGAACAACTAACAGCCCTTCCCTGAATAAAAACAAGACAGACTAACTTCAGTGGAAAATGCATTCAAATGACCTAAGCTCCAACTCTAAGCACTAAATGCCATTACTATTGATGGTATTTATTTCAATCTCAGTATGTTTAAAATCAAGATGTTATTTTGGCCATTCTACAGAAATTAGCAATCCTTGTTTTCATATGAGTTTTGTAACTCCTAGTTTCGCAAGATGCTATTGCAACAACCACAATTCACAGATGCTCATCCCAGGAAGTGATGCACAGTAACCCACAAGAGCTTTTATGAGACACAGCTAAAGTTGATCTTAGCCAGTGAATTTACTGAATAATTACTGTATCCGATGTGTTGGTGGTTCATAAAAGATGCTAACTATGCTTTGGGTGATCCAAAGTTACTTTTTTCAACCTTGTGAAATTTGATCAGATCAAACAAAAAACACTGTTTCTTAAAATTTGGCATGGTGTGGAAGATTCATTATTACAGTAAGGAGTAGTGAACACTTGTTTAAATATTTATATCCAGCTTTCTATCTAGTGATCTCAAAGTGGCATACAAAAAAACCCCCAATTAAATTGATTAAAATAGTTAAAAAATCAATAAAAATAGTTTAAGGCAATTTAAAATTATATACATATTTGTGTAAATACCTTAGTGAACAACTATGTTTTTACTTGGCACTAGAATGACAGTGGCTTGGTTTCAGTCAGCCAGGTTGGGTCCAAGGGGGAAGTACAACACCAGAGAAGGCCCTGTCCTGCATCCTCCCACAGCATATTGCCCTAACTTTCAAAGATCTGTGGGAGGTTGCTGCTTAGATCAGCAAAGCAACACTGGGTGAGGTTGCTTCCTTCTGCTTTACTCCACTTCTCCAATCTAAATCCCAAAGCTACTATTGGTTCAAATCAGTATTGCACCCAATCACTGAGGGTGATTTAGATCAGGAAGATAGCACCAAGGGACTAGTAGCCTTATGTTTTCTTCCCCCAGTCCTGTCCCTAATCAAATTAGCGGTTCCCTGCTGCTGCTTGAAATAAAGAAAAAAAATTGGGAAATCTAATCGCAGCCTTTCACATAGTCCACTCCCTCATCATTCTGCTTTGATTGTTGAAAAGAAAAAGAAGGAATATATAGACAAAGGAAGTGCATGAAATATCTATTATAGAGATGGCTTCCACTAACTATATCTCTGCCACTGGTTCTTCACCAAATGGCACTGTAATGCTAAGTCCAAGGCTCTACTAGGTTTCTCTGAAGAAGCATACATTCTTGTGATATGGATAATTTGCCTTTGCTGGTTTTTGTCCATGTCCAGTTGTTCCATGGTTTGGAGAGCTTGTTTGTAAAAATTTCTCAGATCTGGAGTAAGACTCTTCCAAATGATTTTTAAAAACTGTGAGAGTAGCTTGCCAAGGTGATCCTATGGTCTGAAGGCCAAATTTTTTCCTGCTGCCTATTCTTTTTTACTTTTATTTTTTTAACTTACATCTGCCATGTTATAATGCAAAAGTGCCATTTCACTGATGCACTAATAAGCTGATGCACAGATGTACTATAACTGTCTCCATGTGTATGTGCCTTCAAGTCATCTGTCAACTTATGGCTACCTCATGAACTTTATAAGCTTTTCTCAGGCAAGGAATACTCAAGAGGTGGTTTTGCCAGTTCCTTCCTCTGAATTATTGGGCCAAGACAGATGGCCCAAAAGCGGCGTGGCCACAGTGATTTTGTGGTTAGGGACTGTGCACCAACCACACAGTCCCTAACTCTAGAACATACCGGCAGTGGCATCATGGTGGCGTCCCATCCACACAGACGCCACCATGATGACATCACACACACACCGCATCCAAACGGCATGGCACAGGCATGATATCTCCACACTGCTCCAGGATGCTTATGGCGGCCTGGTGGTGGCGTGGACAAGAACTCCACAATGGAGCTCCTTTTTGGCACATGCATCACTGGTGCAGCAACTAAACGCCCTCGCATACCCCCCCACCCTGAGGCCTGCCATTAACAACAGAACAATACACATACCCAACTCCTTTCCAGGCAAGCGTTCTCTAAAGATGTCTGCCACAGATGCTGGTAAAACATCAGGAATAAACTCTTCTAGAACACGGTCACATAGCCAAAAAACCCCACAAAAAACTATGAAGGCCATGAAAGCCTTTAACTCCACAACAGACATACTGTTTGAATAGTCATTTATTTTTCAAAATGAGAATCACAGTGACAAATACCACAGCCACCTGAAACATTTGTCCCACCTAGAAAAGACAAACAACAACAAAACTAAACAACAAAAGGGGATTTTTAACGATATAAAAACAGGAGTCTCTACCAGCAATAATCAGTATGCAAAGGGATCTTGTAGCACCTTTCAGACTAACCAAACAAAAGGAGCTGGTAGTGTGAGCTTTTGTAGACTTCAGCCTACTTCCTCAGATACATGTTCTACCATAATAATCTCTTCCTGTTAGTTTGCACTATACTCATGAGAAGGGATCACATCCACAATAGCACCCCCTAAGGAAGAAACCTCATCTGAAATATTGGGGACAAATCACTATAACACACAGCAGATGGTCTCGCTCTCTTTCCCTCCCTCCCTCCCTCCCTCGATGAACAAGGAGACTATCCTTAAGTATTCTTTTTCCTGTTGCAGAGACATTTACCAAATTAGCAGGATTCCAAAGCCAAAAACTCCTAAAATTGTTTCTAATTGTAACACATGGTGAGACCTGATGATTCTGTCACATAGTTGCCAACTCCTGAAAGATATTTAATTGGTGCCATGGCAGACTCCAATTGGAGCTAGAGATAAAAAAGACTCAAAAAAATGGGCCAGGGGGTGGGGGAAAGATCAGAAACACATTCTTTTTCTTTGTGTCAAGCTTTCTCTGTTAGAATAATGGCTAAAATACTTTTGAAATAGTTTTAACATCATGTAGTTACAGCCCATTATTGCATTGCAGCAAATTACTGTTATGTCCAAATGTGAAGTTAATAATGTTAGTGATAACAGCATTGCTCCTGCATTTGTCTGGATTCCTAAAACATATTTCTAGTATATCTTGGATGATATAGGGAATTTTTTGTAATGCCCTGGTGAGCACTCCTGGATTTTCTTGAACTCTCACTCTCTCCCACTTCACTTGACATATTGAATTATCTTGTCATAAATGTTCCCACACTGACCTAGGTTACTGTACTTTGCATGATTAGCTAGGAGTTGTCCCTACTGAAAACAGTGCCAAGGTTGGAAAGGTTACTTCTTTGAACTACCGCTTCTAAAGTCTCTGAGTAAGCACAGCCCTGCGAATTCTCATTCTAGCCCGAATAAGTAATTTTTCCAATTTCTGATATAATGGTAATCAACTCTAAGAAAATAAATATGATTAGGATTGTCATGCCAATCTCCAAGGAAATTGGAAGTTACCAAAGTCAGGCGCATGAGGAAAAGGCAAAAAAGATTAGGTTCGTGGATCCCATCTTGGAAGAAATATGGAATATAGCAATACCACTTATCAGTGCTCTTAAGCACTTCCCAAGCAGTTTGCAATGTGTAAGCTAACTGTCCCCAACAACCGGGTATTCATTTTAGCGACCTCAGAAGGATGCAAGCCTGAGTCAAACTTGAACCCTTGGCTGCTATTGAACTCGCAACCTTACGGTTTGTGAGTAGCTGCAGTACAAGCATTTAACCACTGCGCCACCAGGACTGGAATGGACAGATAGCTAGAGTAAATTTTTAAAATACAGAGCTGCAGATCAATCTGCCTTACTCATCCAGTAGGATAGTTGTGGAAGGGCATGGCAAAGTTGAAAAGATCCAGGCAGAAAGGTCCCCAAACTGAGCTATGGGAGTCAAATCATGCCCTTCAGAATCCTTCTGAAAAGAGCATCTGAGATGAACAGCACACAGGAGAGGCAAAGGTGGACTCTCACCTTCTGCACTCTAAGTCAAGACCTGCATAGCAGGAAAATTATATAGGCAGAAGTATTCTGCCCAGTTTCTCAATTTAAAAAAATGAATATGGTCCTGGTGTCACACTGATAAGTACAATAGGTCAGGGTTGAGAAACAATGGCTGTGTAGTACCCGCCCTCAACAAAATGTTAGTTTAGTAATAATATGTAATAAATCAGTTAAACATATAAAGATTGCCTTTATTTGTGAGTTGTTGTTATTTTGCTGTTTTACACGGATTAGTAGTGCCTCTTTCCATTGTTGCATTCACAGTTTCTGCTTTGGGCTTCCTTTGGCACCAATGCTTTAGTTTACTCTAAACTTACAAATTTAGAGTAAGTTGCCAGTACCACTAAAGAGGCAGCCCTTTCTCAAGCATAGGTTACTACAACCTGTGTGTCTTTCAAAACCAAATATGGGGCATATGTCCTGTTGAGCTCAGCAACTCGTGTGTGTGTGTGTGTGCATGCATGCATGCTTGTGTGTGTGTGTGTGAGAGAGAGAGAGAGAGAGAGAGAGAGAGAGAGAGCACACTGCGCTGTTGATTAATTTTCAGCTACAGTTGATCAGGGCTTGTCTATACTGGCAAGAAACCCCATACTCGCCCAATAGCAGCTGCAACCTGAGCATACAGCATTCCTCAGGATTCGCTGGCAATGCAGGGCTTTTCTCCAATAATCCAGAGAAAAAAGAACTTCCTCTTACCCCACACTGGCCTGGAAAATCCAGGTTGGTAGTGAGGACAAGGCTGTATAACCAGAAATACTGTACACTGTAGGCCATGTGGTTGTCATAGGACTGTCTTTTTCTTCTGGGTTACTCCAATCTTGCCATGGTTTGTGTGATGTTATTGGAGTCATTACTGGATGTGAAACTGTGCTGTAGCTATGTGATTAGTATGGTGTTTCCCACTGGTGCAGACACTTTTTTAGTCACACAGTTACAGCATTTGTTCATTATCAAAATATTTTCTCTTTGTTTCAGATATCAATATTCTGAATGAAAGAGTGTTGGCTACTTGAGGACATATTTTAAATACTATATTTTCACTTGTTAGAGGGTGTCTGTGTGTGTTTTTGTTTTTTTTCAAGGAGAATTGCATGTACTTACATCACCCCTTCACCTGATCCAAGCTCATATTTACCATCTTGGTGTAAAAGATACCCTGCCATCTGTGTTGTGTTTTTATTATTATTATTATTGAAAGGAGATACCAGGCCATAAGAAGCAGCTAATACTAAACTAGAACAGCTGTGCACTGTCTCCAGAAAGAATTATGGGGCATGTATTGAATGTATGGCATTGCTTTGTAAGGATTTGCTGTGCTACAGTTTGGTAACAACAAAAAATGCTGAGAGTTAGCAGTACAACTTGTTGCTTTGAAGGCTGGGATTTTTGCACACACAGGTCAACATTGTTTCTCTTCTCCAAGTTTTCAGACACAGCGTCATTCCACAACCAGATGCCACTAGTGGCCACACAGTTAATTAAACATGTCTATATAACACAGAGGAAATTAATTTGGTAGGGTTTTTTAAATGGTTGGTGACATTTGTACTGAAGTCTGCCAGGGCTGGGAGACTATAGTTCAAAAATGGGCATTCAGCATTAAACCTATGTTGCTCACAATAGTCTAAAAGACAACTGGGAGAGATCATGGATAAATATACAGAAATGCTCAAAATGTACTATTTTAAAAGAAAACTATATTAAAATGTTTTATAGATGCTACGTGACACCAATCCAATTAGCTAAAATTAAAAGATCTAGAAACAACAACTGTTGGAAATGCAAAAAAAAAACCGGTTCTTTTTATCACATGTGGTGGCAATGTAGAACAATACAAAAATTTTGGAAGAGCATTCATAAACATATTGTAAAATATATGCAAAAATATATACCTTATACTCCCGAATTACTCCTTTTAAATATAATCGATACGAGTAACCTCAAATTGAACCACGAGGAAATTAGCAAACTAATATATATGATTACAGCTGCTCGTCTGGTATATGCAAGATATTGGAAGAAGCCCAAAGCCCCTTTGCTAAGCGAATGGAATAACAAAATATTTGAATTCGCACTTATGGATAAGCTCTCCATGATAACGAATGGTAAAACAATACAGCAATACCAAAAGAAATGGAATTTTTTGTTAAATGACTAAAAATATTTTATAGAATGGAAATGGGTGCACTGTATAGAGAAGTAAAACTCTTAAATATTGTGTAATCTTATAAGATTTATTATGTAATCTTATAGGATTTAGGACATTTATTGTACAGATATGATTCAGTTAATTGTTTAATAATGCTTGAATTGTATCTTTGTCAACAATATATAAAATTTAATAAAAATTAAATAAAAAAACAAAAAAAAAATTGGCTATACTGTCTAGCCACAAGGCTGTGCAGGAGGAACCCACCATTGCAGTTATAATCTTCTTCTGTTTCACTATGTAAGAACAGTGTGGTAAAATCCTTGGATTCACTTTATGCTTCATAGCAAATGCTTAGAGAATATTCTGAAATAGAAATATTATTAACAAAAAAAAAAAAAAAAACAACAGAATATTCTTTTTTTAATAAAAAAAAAAAGTTAATATGGAAAATATCTATTAAAATGCCAAACTCAGCATAACTGTGTTCATTACTGTGTGTATAATACCTTGTACTTTTTAAAGAAATTAAAGCGAGGCATGTCATATTTCAAAGCACACAGTGCATTGACATTTGAACATTATTATATTTGAGTATAGGAACCCTTGGGTGCATTTACCCACTCAAGTCTATTAGACGATTCCCACAATCCTGTACAAAAGTTCTGTTACCCTCTAATTTGGATCTATAACCCTTTAACTAGTGACAAAAAGCACAAGGGAAAATGAGATAGGTTTATCTATCTTATGCTCAACATGTGGAACGTGAAGTTTATCTCATTGTGGGAGTCACTTTCACCTTCTGTGGACAAACACAAAGTGTGTACAGATCTATAAAGGATAACTCAGTGAGACCAAACCTTTCTGTGCTTGATCTCCACATGTTGACAGTCCTATTTGTATGAAGCCCTATGTGTGTATCTGCCAATGCAAACTATGTACCCAGTTTGGAAAAGTAAGGTAGACATACCTAGGTTCAAAATGAGTGGATCGGTCCTCCATCTTTTGGTTTTAGATTATCTTAACTCTTGCCACCTGCAAAGGCCTCCAAGTTACAATTTCACTTCCAAGTAATAGCCTACATTTCTGAGAACAATGCACTAAATTCTCCTGATCAGGATGGTTCCTGGAATGGTGTCCAATAGCATACAACTAAGAACAAAAATGGAAAATACTCTCCTTGAAAAATAAAAACCATTGGAAAAGACAGATATGTATTGTTGTGATGGCTTTATGGCTTATACACGTAACAGTCTCATCTTTGACATTTAGATTACTAAGGCTGCTGCCATACTGCAGAATTAATGCACCTTGACAACATTTTAACTGTCATGGTTCTGTCCTATGGAATCCTGGGTTTGTAGTTTATTGTGGCACCAGAGTTCTCTGAGAGAGAAGATAAATATCTCACAAAATTACAAATCCCAGGATTCCATAGCATTGTGTCATGGTGTTTCAATTGATGTCATACAACATTAATTCTGCAGTGTATATGCAGCCTAAACAATTTAGGCAAAAGCACTGTCTATTTCTTAATAATCATTTATTATAATAAAACCATAGTCTTCCTGTAAATAAAAACCCACACTCTGAAGAGTCATCCATTCTGTATTATTACTGCATGCCATTCTGTTAATTGTCTTTTAATTGTTAGAAAAGCAACAAAACAGGCTTTAATGGTTCTAACCAAATTCTCATCCAAGAAATGCAGAATCCATCTGCATTTGTTTCAGTGTGTCTGCATATGTGCAAATCAGTTAGATTGGCATCCCATCCCTTACAGTGTGGATTGAGATCTGTTTCTCTGGTATTAAAAGGTTGTTTGTCACACAACATATGTATTGTAAATTCAATATTCTACTAAATATCCTTTGTTGATAAGATTTGTTGTTGTTGTTAAGCCAATTAAAAGCAGAGTAAATGTCACAGAATAAAAGGAAAAGTGCCCTCCACTATTCTCACAGTGCAGTTTGTGGTACATTCCACAGGTGCCAGTAAGTATGGAGGCCTAAATTGTATTATTCTTTTCCCCATGATATGAGGAAATATAGTATGATTAGCTCCCATGCACATAGAGTTGGATAAATCACATTGCATTGTAAATATATGAACAAACACTTTGCGTTCTGAACATATTGGAACATGGTTCCACTTGTCCACTCTTTACCCATAAAAACAAGACCTTCTGCTTAATGGCATTTGTCCTCTGAGGATGAACTACTAGTATCATCTACATTTAATTTCCTTCTGATACCACTGTCTGGAATCTCATTCCCAACTTTGTATTCTCTCTTTCTCCCTTTCTCTCTCTTCCTCTCTAAATATGTCTGAAATTCTGGATAACACTCCATTCATCTAAATGACATTCCTGTATACCACAAATGAACCAGTGTAGTTTAGTGGCCTGAATGCTGGACCAGGATTTCAGGAGGCTAGGGTTCAAATTCCTGCTTTGGCAAGTCACACTCTCTCAGCCTCAGATGAAGACAATGGCAAATCTCGTAATAAATCTTCCCTGTAAAACCCCATGGTACAATCATCAAGAAAGCCAGAGTGACATCATGGTTTGAGTGTTGAACTACAACCCTGGAGGACCAGGGTTCAACTCCCAGCTTGGCCACGAAACCCACTGGGTGACCTTGGGTAAGTTACACGCCCTCAGCCTCAGTAGAAGGCAATGGTAAACCTCCTCTGAAGAAACTTGCCAAGCAAACTACATGATAGGTTTGTCATAAATTGGAAATGGCTTGAAGGCACACAACAACAATTACAAGATCGCTATAAGTTGTAACAAATGTAACATGTGACAAAAAATTCTACAAAAACTCATGGTGTAATAAAATGGTTAGTCTTGATGGTGCTTTATAATTGTTCCTTTGAGGAGGCATCTAATCAGTTATTGTAATCAACATACAGTCCTCTGTCTTAATCCCTTTTCATATTATGAATCAAAGACTGAGATCATTAAAAATCTGCATGGTCTCTATACAAGCGACTATACCTCAGTAGCAGAGCACAAGGCTTGCATGCAGAAGGTGCAAGTTTCCATCTTTAGCCTCTTCAAAAAGTGGTGGTGAAGATTAGGAGAGCAGAGGACGTTGCTTAAGTTTCTAGATAGCTACTTCTAGTCAGTAGAGTTTGGAATAGTTACTTTTCTTGATAACAATCCCCAGAATCTCCCAAAGAACATGGCCACTGGTCATGCTGACTCAGAGAGGTGTATTCTGGATAATGTAAGAAAACTAACTTTTCCAGACCCTGCCATTCAATGTAGATCATACAGAGCTATATGAGCAAACAGTGTGATCTGGTAAATTCTTTTCTTTATTATTTTCAGTCCAAACCACCACATGAACCTAGCACCAAGATTTCCTATTTGGAGCAGGTGGCAACCTATTTTTATTTTTTATTTTTTTTATTTTATTTTTTTGTCTCCCAGGTCTGACCCTTTTCGAAAACCTAAGATAATAAGAAAAACAGAAAAACATATTGCAGTCAACAAAGGGCCAATGTTTGCTTACAAAAGATTGCATTCATTAATGTCCTGAAATAATGGAGATACTATTTCCAGCCACTTAAAAATAACTCATGGAGCAGTCTTTTCTTGTTCCTATTGGGGGTTGTATACAAATATAGCTTCCCAGAGGAAAGTTTGTCATCAGAGCACTATGCTATATTATTTTTAAAATTCATGACAAATCTGCTGCTCTTCAGGTCATCTGAAGGAAACTAGCAGCTCAAAAGCACAGGGCAGAGGGGAGACTGCATGAACTCACGTACACAAAACTACCATTCAGACTTCCAAGGAAGATCTTGATCTGGAGAATGGTTGCAAAAAGCATGAGGGATGAATAGCAAATATATATCAAAATAGCCAATGAAATTATGAGACTAATCAAGCTGGCCTCCAATTTAAACAGAGCACTATACTAAAAATGCAGAACGTATTTCTTTTTGGTAGCCTTGTTGAAGGGACTAAGACTATGAGTTGGCCTGAACAATTTTCAGTAGTATTGTGGGTATCATTTTTAAAGTTCTTTCTTCCATTTGATTGAGACTTGCATATTGGCAGTTATATAGGAGATCCAGAGATCTAGAAGAAACCAAAACATCTGGGTTTTTTAATAATAATAATAATAATAATAATAATAATAATAATAATAATAATTTTATTGCTCTGCAACACAGGTGAATAGTGGATACAATTTTCTACTTGAAAAATAATATTACAGCAATCATCCTTTTCTTAACGATTGCAGACATAAAAGATTTTGCACCAGAACTGTGTCAGATCTCTCTGTCTCCCACTGAAATTTTGCTAGGGTTCTGCATATGCACCCTCACAATAATTGGGTGCCACTTTTCCTGTTACACATAATGATGTTCAGATGATGGTCTGCCTATTGCTATTCATACATTCCATCTAGGAGGATATAGTGGTGACAAAACTACACAGCATAAAATGTCTTCTTAGGTTAAGGGATTCAAATTAGGACAGCAGCAAAAATGCAGTAAACAACTAGTCACATGATTATCTATACTGTATCCAAAGAGGTCATTTCTATAAGGACAGTATGAGCTTTAAAAAGATCTAGGAAGAAATGGGAAACTGAATCAATCCCCCAAATTGGTGCTATGATCTCATGCTTCATTTCGAGACAGATACTGTAGTAGAGGAAAAGGGAGCATGAGGACTATTTTGGCCACAGCTATGCTCACATGATTGGCTCGCTGTCTAGAAAGGAATGTGCTTCTTTTATAAATGGCCACCCTGCTTTTGAAGTGAAATTATATCACAGGGAACAAGTGACAAGGCTCAGCCAGGTCCCACGGTTCAGGTTTCTGATGCTGGGCACATTCCAAATATTGTATCTTAAAGGGAGCCTATGTCAAATATTTATACAAAGAAGGTTAGTTCTAAAGGTGTGGCTGATCACGCCTGGATGTTGCTCAGGCCAAAATCCATTTGTTACTCCCAGTTAAAGTAGACACATGGAATCAATGAGAACTTGGCAAGTCAGCACTTAAAGAATGCAAGTTCCCTTGATTCACTGTGCCTCTTCTGGTTGCAACTACCAATGGGATTTAGGGCTTAGCATCCAGCTGGTTGCAAAATATCTGCACCCCATGCAGGTACAGCTACATAATTTAGACTTTGGATGCAGGACAGGTCCTTTCTTTAGGAAGAGAGAGTAGGTCATCTCAGCAGGCAGATTTGGGCATGGCATGGTAGAGTTATTTAATTTTGTTTAATTTTTATTGTACTGCCAGGGATGGAGTGTCTTGCCTGTGGGGTTTTTCAATTCACATGCCAAAATAGCTGGCTTTAGGTGCTATGCTCCTTGATCTGAGAACAGGGAAGAGAGTTGTCATTTTCTGCTCTGCCTCAGGCAGTAATATGTGTGTGTTACCTGAAGGTATAACCTCCCTCCACACCTCCTCTCTTTTTGATATCAGTTTGCTATTAAAGGGATGTTTTAGGCAGGTAGCCGAAAGGGCACCATCAGTGCAGAAAAGTAGCCATGCCATGTAAGGACTATATTTGGAGAGCCTCCTGGCTCAGCATGGGGGAAGCCAGGGCACTTAACCAGTATAGATCAATTAAGATCTGAATCTTCATAATCCCTTCACTGATAAGGAGTGATAGTAAGTGATAGACTTTGGGCTTACACATGAACAGAAATACAAGATTACCTCCCTCTGGGATCAAGTCTCCTTTGTTAAGGGACATTGATGCTGACTGTCCAGCCATTTACAGACTTCCAGTTCCATTCTTCCCTCCTGGAAACTTCACCTTAATTCTGGAACTGCACCAAGATACATTTTGGCCTATACGTATACCAGCTCAGTCACTACCAATTTGGTCTTGTCTTGAGTTCAGACAGACAGAGTATCTCGCCTGATTCCTCAGCAACTGCTGGCCAACTGTGGTCCACAGAGAGCATGATGAGCCACTTTCCTCTCACAGAAGCCCCCAATTGGAATCTCTGCTTCTGGAACAAGGTACAGTATCACCCTTTGCAATCCTAAAAATCACTATAGGATATCACCTTTTATATTGCTAGTTCTTGTATGTGTGTGTGAGTATGTGTTTTTGTGTGAAAATTGTTTTCTTTTTTGCTGTTATAAATAAACCTATATTTAGACCTCACGTTTTGAAATTCTGTTTCTCAGAACTAGAGTACACAGGCTGGACCCCAGCTTTTAGTTGCCTAAAGCCCACTCAGCAACTTCACTTAGGCCAATAAAATTCTGCCTATTAAATATTGGTTGTGAGTGCCCTCTGGGACCTTGGCATTTTGAGTAACATGTAGGGTGATGCTACTGGGACCTAACTGTTTTATACCCTCACCCTTTAGATAGCCCCTTGTGTTACTTCAGTTGAGAAGCACAGAATTAGTATGTAAGCTGGTATGGTAGAGAATAGGAGGGAGTGGAGAATTCATGTTTTATTTCTCCACTCCCTCCTATTCTCTACCATACCAGCTTACAAAAAGGTAAGAACAAAAAATTGGCTAATACAGGATAAAAAAGATCAAACAGGATTAAGCTTGCTGTCATATTAAAACATCATTAATTTTAAATGATATAAAATCATTTTTAAAACCTCTCATCAAAGACAAAAATGCAGCAGATGCACCCCATTTTTAAAAAATCCCCATAACCATTTAACCACCAAACACCTGCTTAAAACAGAAAGGTCTTTCTTTGATGGTGAAAAAGAGAATGAAGCAGGCTAGCCTCCCATGGGAAGAATTGACACAGTGTGTGTGTGGGGGGGGGGGGGGGGGCAGCTACCAAGAAGGTTGCCTCCCATGTCTTCACCCAGTGGTCTTGTAATGGTGGTGGGATAAGATTCAAGTGGGTTCATATAGAAAGATATGGTCTTTCAAAGAACATGTGCAGCTTTTTTGAACACTCATTTACATCAATGCTACATGTGCCATTGCCCTCTCCTCCAACATTTTTTTAGTTGATTGATACCTTCACATTCCCCAGACTGGCCTGTTTTCTGACCAATTTTTAAAAAGCTGAACATTCTCTCCAGGAGTGGCAATGCACTTTCCAAACAGGCTGAAGCTCCTCCTGTACTATTTAACTTTTTTTTAATTTATTTATTTATTTTTTTTAAAAAACTCAAAACAAGGAGTTCCCTTTCCAGTTTGGAGGCATTTTTTGTAGCAGGGAATAAAATGGCCTGACCTACCACTGTTATTGTTTTCATTGTTAATTTGGCTTCAGGTTGTTTCATGTGGCCCCTGGGCCATTTCTGTAACCTCCTGGGCTCCCCAAGCGTAAAATAAATTGCTCCAAAATATCACACACACAAAGGGAGTTTGTGTAGGGAGTGTAGAGGGTATTTCCATTTGTTTCAAACCCACTTGCCCAGCCAGGAGTCAAAATGAAATTTTGTGATTTTTTTTTTTAAAAAATGGTTTTATGTGCCAAAATGCCTTCTAGGGGCCCAGGTCACAAAGAAGATGTTTTGAGGCAATTATTTAAAACAGTTATGGGATGGGGATGGTTAGTCCTCTGATCATGCATCCGGGAGGGATGACTATTGGTTGGGGGGCACCTTGGTATCTGGCTTGCCATCCTGGGCACAGAACCAAGCAGCTGGGACTGGAAGGTGTGTGGGAGGATCCCAAGGCCCCAGCCTACTCCACCTTCTCAGATGGTGAAGGCCCCCCCCCCCCGAATATTCACCCTGTCTAAAAAGACCAGGAGCCGTATCCTCAAGGGATATTATGTAGATGTGTTTACTTTGCTTAAACCTGAGGGGGAAAAGGGATGCACCCTTAGGTCCAGCAGGAGGGGTAAGCGGGAGGGCAGACCTAGTTGAGCTATCCTTCTCCAACTGGTTGGTGAATTATTCAGTTTTCATGGGGCTGGTCCAAGTGGCATATCCTGAGCATGGTTGGCACCTTTCCAATCACATGGCCAATGTCCTTAAGGCTTGGGCGACTGCTGGGGAGGCAGCATCCATTTCATATGATTCCGTTTTATGCAAGCGGGCTTCCCAGAGCAGCAAGGCCGGGTGGGATCTTATCAATGACAAGCTCTGGCTGGTTGAGGTGGGCCCTCATATTGAAGGGAGGGGAGATAATAATAATAATAATAATAATAATAATAATAATAATAATAATAATAATAATAATAAT
>NC_056522.1:223198543-223278267 GCF_019175285.1 Sceloporus undulatus | reverse complement strand
TTATTTATATCCTGCCCCTTTGAGGTCAATCGGGGTGGCTAACAGCAATAAAATACAATACATTATACATCAAAAATCTACTTCCCTCCCCCCCCCCCTTAAAAAATTATTAAATCAATTATAATTAAAACCAACAAATTAAAACAACATCAACACATACACATTATTACAAAACAGAGCAAAATAGTAAACTACGGTAGCATTCTACTTAAATTTGAAAGGGAGGACCTTGGAGACTCTCAAGAGAAGAGGGTTCCTGAGGCCAGGGTTATCTATCCTGGAAAGGCCTGCCGGAAGAGATCCATCTTGACAGCCTTTTTAAAGCTAAGTTCCATCTTGACCAGGAAATGATTCGTCCATGACAATGCGGAGGTACTAGTAATCTCCACCCACGGATCTTCCCATTCCTTACTAAGACTGCATTGAGTGTATGACCTGCACAATGTGTGGGCCCAGCGACCAATTGGGATAGGCCCATGTTTATCATGGTCTCCATGAACTCCCGAGCCACACCTCACGGCCCCCCAAATGGGCAGGAGAAAAGGTCCCATGCAGGTTCTTTTGCTGGAGTTCGACCTGGGGAAATGCATCTGTGCTCATTGCAAGTTTGAGCACTGCTGTGAGCTCTGCTGGGATCCTCATGCTAAGTTCATGTGCTCTGGCCCAGCCAGCACCCAGCAGCCCTTTCAGCCTGAATGCCCCAGCCCAGCAGCCTCTGTTAAGAAGGAAAGTGCCCCAGGCTCCAGAATCAGGGGATGGGGGGGTTCCAAAGTGAGTTGGCTGTGACTGCCCAGCCCAGTTTCTGCCTCACCCTCATGTCTGTATGCCATTCTCCCTTGCTGCCTCTCTTACGTAACTACTCTGACAGGAAGGCGGCAACCTTCTTGGCAGAGGACGTCATGCTAGGTTTTTGGATCCCTGTTGTAGTCTGCTCAGGACATGCCACAGGTTCTCAGGGCCAAAATCAAGGAGTGCAAGGCAGGCTGGGTGGCAGGCCCCTTCCCCTCTCCGGCCATGCCCAATTTGCAGATTTCCTCGGTGTGGTGCCGAAAAAGTCCTGGGAGAATATTACCTCATCCATCACCTGTTGTACTCCCACCCACCCACCCACCCAAGAGCATTAGTTAATGATGCCATCCCTCCTGAGCTGTTTGGTGCACTATGCTTCTTTTGAACATGCTGTCCAGCTTATCCAGGCATGCGGGCCAGGAGCCCTTTCAGCCAAGTGTGACATCCAGTTGGCATTCCGACTACTCCCTGTCCACCCTGGTGATTTTTGCCTCCTCAGTTTTAAATTCAAAGGGCAGTGATATTTCGACAAGGACACACCCATGGGCTGTTCCTTTAGCTGTGCATCCTTTGAAACCTTCAGTTCATTCCTGGAGTGAGAAGTGAAAGGCTGAGCCAAATCATCCTTAGTCACCCATTATTTGGATGACTTCCTGTTCATCAGGGAGGCTGGGGCTCAGAATTGCACCAATTCCTTGGGTATTTTTCAAGCTCTGGCAGCTAAGCTCAGGGTCCCCCTGGCAGCAGATAAGACTGAGGGCCCCACCACTTCCCTCGCCTATATGGGAATCCAGCTGGATTTGGTGGTAGATGTCTCTCACCTGCCAACCAACAAGCTCCACACCCTCCTTGCTTTTCACAGGCTGCTCTCCTAGCTCATAAGGTCATCCTGAAAGAAATCCAAACCATCTTGGGTCACCTGAATTTTGCCTGCAGGGTGTATCCCCTGGCAGGATATTCTGTGTTAGGGGTTCAAGGCAGCGCACCACCATATCCACTTTACCAAGAGCATTAAACAGGACCTCAGATTATGGGTGGAGTTCCTCCAGGAATTTAACAGAGTTTCACTGTGGCAGCACCCTGTGGAAGTAATGTGGAGTTCTAGATGTTGTTGGACTGTAACTGCCAGCTGGCCAAAATTTTCTACAATAACAAGTAGTGATAGACTAATAGACATTTAGAATCAAGCACAATTTATGAATACAGCTGAATACAGCGTGTTTACACTGAAAGCCACGCCGGAAGCGCCCTTCACGTGCCCCAGAAGAACTAATGGGGCATGCGCCCATGGCGTGTGTGCACCACTTTGCACCACAGGCGCGAGCCCCATTACTTCCAATGGGGCTCCAGCATACGCTGATTTCCCCTTACGCAGTGTATCATTCTCCAGCCTGTTGCAACATGTGAGATGTTTTGTTGTTTTGTGTTTTGCAAACTGACTAGGCACTTGACAGACATGGTGTAACCAAAGGGTTAAAGGAAGCAAAAATGGCAGATGCCACTAGAGTCTGGCTGCTTAGTTGTACCAACTGTGCCAACAGTCCATATGCAAAAAAAGAAAAGAACAGCAGTAATTCATAATAAGTCTAGGTTTTCATTACAAACATGTTTCTGTGTTTCAGATTCAAGATTCATTATACATACAGGAATTACAAGCAGACTAGATTAGAGAATGTCTAATTATGAGTGTGTGTGTGTGTGTGTTTATGGCATCACTAATGATAAGAGATAAGGTTTATAAAACTCTATCAGCAAACTGCTAAGAAAGCAGAATGCTAATATACAATGTCACTCACAGTATCGTTTTCTTCCAACACTGAAATTGGCTATGTGAATGAAAACATTCCTCTCGACTGAAAAAGACAAAGATGGACTGTCAAATATTTGGTTACACAGCCCTGCCTGCTAACACCTGTTGGTTTTGTTATTTTTGGCAACAGGCATAAGAGTCTGGTTTAAGTGCGTATTTCGCTAGAGTTGCCCTCCTGGCAAGCTCAATCAAAACAAGCCTACCTAAGCTTGAAGTCATTATATTATGCTGCTGTGAAATACAGGAATGTTGACAACATTATGAGACATCACAATACTCTCGCCACACACTAAAGCAGGGAGAAGAGAATCTAACAAGACCAAGGAATAACACAGTATTTGCTTGCATAGTCACATGCAAAGGTCAGAATTGCATCCATATACCTCTGCTCTTTCTTTCAGCACATTCTCTTTGCTATGAAAGAACATCTTTATAGCTAAAGTTCCCTCTCTCTTCCTCTTTCTCTTTTATGCTCAAAAATGTATGCATGCACACACGCACGCGTGCACACACACACACACCCTTTGAATCTGACTTGTTAAAAAAAGTTCATAGAGACCAAAGTAGTGCAATACAGAAATCTGTGTTTCTAGAAACCAGTTTTGAAAAATCAACCAGGCATACTGATGAAAGGAATCCACCTTGGAACTTGGACTCTCAAGTTTAGATCTTAGTTTGGTTGTTAGGTTCTTCTAGGAAGGAAGGTACTCAGGAGTCAAGATGTTAAAAGAAAATACATTATGCATGGTATGACAGGGAAAACACAGCAAGCAGAGAGAGAGAATCTTTTGGTATAGTTTACTAACATAAGAGGCTTCATATTTCACAAACTTGTAAGAGAGTCTGGTTTAAAAAAAATAAACCCCAGAATAATTACTTAGGTTCCTATCGGCTTGTTCACAGTAAGGTGGGAGTCCTACACATATTAGGAAGAAGGTTCCGTTGGATACCATGAAAATTACATCCAAAGGATTTCACATCTTTTGTCTGTGAGCCACCTTGCGTCCCCCCCTGGGAGAAAGGCAGCATACAAATGAAAATAATAATAATAATAATAATAATAATAATAATAATAATCTGATTAAATAAAGAATAATTAAAGATCAAGTTATTTAATAAATATTATCTCAATATAATGCAGGTTTTCAGTAAGGCAGCCATCCAAGTGGAAAAGAAGCTCTGGTTCACACCTGCAAGTGGCAGCCTGCTTTTTTATGTGACATGTGGGGAAGATCTTCTCTTCTGGTTTGATGGTGAAATGTATAGTCTCCATATAGGTACCCATATAAGCAGTTGCACACATTACATAGAAGCGGGGAGCAGAAATGGCAAATCTACCTTTTGCATTCTACACCACTTTCTCATGTATATTTCCCACTATGGTATTTTGCCAATTACTTTGACTTACCACTGGAGAGAAAGTTCATCTTTGTATCCTTGCTAGCTTGAAATCTGATAGGTATGTGAAATTAGGATCATCACGGCTGTTGGCAAGGCAGGAAATGATGTGCCAGGTTCTGGTTTGCCCCCATTATAGGTTTAGATAGGTTTTATCTGATTTTCCCTTATGCCATTTTCTGTTATTGCTTGGCCTAGTTCTAGTCCCATCCCGTGTGACATCACAGAGCTATCCCACACCTGGGGCCAGGTTTTAGTCCTCAGGCCATGCAATGGCCTGAGGACTAGAACTGATAACCCTAAATACTTCAGAGTGGAAGTACTGAATTGCCTTGCTTCTCATCCATCCTACAGGGAGGACATACCACTCATGAGAAATATTCTAGCTCAGTCCTTTGCCATTGATAAAAATAGCTATGAGATGAACAACACAGGATCTTCCCGTCCTTCAAAAGTCACAGGATAACCCTGGGTTGCATACAGGCTGCAGTAAGACCCATCTTTGAAAATAAATGCACATGTATCCCATCAGGAAAATGACAGGATAAGGTGTGTGTGAGATAATCTCCTTACTTACTTGTAAAGTTTTGTTTATATTTTTTTAATAGTAAAATAATCAAATATGAAGCTCCAACTCTTTTATATTCTGAGAGGAAAGCGGAGGTGGCCAATGAAATTTACAGTTCTCCCAGGTAGTCCAGAGCAAACAAACATTCAGATGAATCTGTTGTTAAGATAATGTGATGTATATCCAGGGGAAAAAGACTGAGCAGAATCTCTAATTTCAAAACATCTACATGAAAAATAGAGAAGGGAACATATAGAAATAGAATCTCAGGGGGGAAATTGCCTCTGGTGAAGGAAAGATAGATGTGCTTTCCCATGCATGCAGCTGCCAAGCAGGGTGAAGAGACAAAACACCTTTTGTGTGGGTTCATTTACTATAGATCAACAGGGCATTAGCAATGCAGTGAACTGTTTATGTAGAAAAAGCAGCAGGCTGTTGAATGTCGAATACAGTGCAGTCACAGTAATAGTTATTCAGAAACGGCACTTGCTATCTATCTATCTATCTATCTATCTATCTATCTATATGGAATAACATGGGAGAAAGAAATATTTTAAATGCAAGCGACCAAAGAGGAAAAGCAGTGGGGAAAATACAAGAAGATCAAAATCAGTCCTAAGCTACCATGTACAGCAGCTATCCTCTTCTGTGTGACGTAAAAACTGTACATTACATAGAGAACTATATCCCAATTTAACTGCCTTATGAACCAATATTCTCAAGCTACAAACACACATGAAGATGGAATTGAAAGCATGCTTATATAACTGGGAAGGAGGTGATTAAATTTCTTTAAATCAAACAGACTTAGAACCATATAAGATTTTTATTTTAATAATTAATAAACATCAGTCATCCCTCCATCCTTACCATCTTTTCTTTTCCTTCTATTCCTTCCCCTAGTTTCTTTCTCTTCTATAACCTTCCACTAATTTCTCTTCTCAGTTTCTGCCCTTATCTCTTCCCTTCCCTTCGGCTACCTTTCGTTTACCCCTTCTACCATCTCGCCTCTTCTCACACTGTCCTTACTTCTTACCCTCTTTCCCATTACTTTCTACTTCACATTTTCTAACCTTCTTACACTTTCTTCCTTTCTCATTCTACCTTCCTTCCCACCAGTTACCAATCAAACAGACATCAAAATCTCATAAATTCTGAAATACCCCAAAATTCAAAAATTGTTGCACATTGGGATAGAATTAATGATACCTTGTCAGAAATATTGAATATTCCTATGCAGAAAAAAAATGGAAATGCATTTGTTGAATATGTTTGATGAGGATGTGGAGTAAAAATACGGTAAAAGTTTGTTTTATTCAATCACATTAGCAAGAATAACTTTGGCGCAGAAGTGGAAAGATGTGAAGATGCCTGATCTAAAAGACTGGTTAATCAAACTCTATGAGGCAATAGAGATGGACAAATTAACTTTGGTGTTAAGAGGAGAAGATCTAAACAGTGTGGACCAAACGTGGAAACCTGTGATGGAATACCTTAAGAAATCTGGAACTCTAACCCATGCTTGATATATTATAACATTGTACAAACTGTGAATGACATAACAGTGAAGGGGAACATCTTTGTAGATAATCCGATGGATAACAAGGTATTATAGTCCTCATTAAAAGAAATGTAAGATATATGTATAGGTGTGTAGATATACATATATATTTTTGGGATCAACGATACAGATCATGTTTATTTAGTCTCGTCAGCTTTCTCGTAGTTTAATCAATTTGTAGATGTTTGGGTGAAGTCACAAAAAACCATTCTGAAGAAAGAAAGTTACTCTTATCTTGAATCTGCACAAACAGAGAAAGAAAGGAGAAGGAAGTAATCTGAATGTTAGTAGGAAGAATGAATGTTAGGATTAGAAATTAGATAGAATAGGACGGAAGGTGTATGCATGAGATAAGAAAATATCTATGGAAATTAGATCCATATGTACATGTTTTATTTTGTAACGGTAAGAAAGCTTGTATGGATGTTTTTTTTTTAATTCAATAAACTTTTTTAAAAAATTGTTGCACACGAGTGACTGAGATAATGATACCTTTGCTTTCTAAGGGTTTGGTGCACACAAAGTTTTGTTTCCTGAACACAGTTATTAAAAATATTATGTATAAAATTACCTTCAGGCTATATGCATAAGTTGTATACAAAATGTGTGTAAATTTACAGCGCTTTATAAATAAAGGTTAATAATAATAATAATAATAATAATAATAATAAATGAATTTCATGTTTAGACTTGAGGCCCATCTCCAAATATCTCATTATGTATATGCAGATATTCCAAAATCCAAAACAATTCTGGTCCCAAGCATTTTGGATAAGGGAGACTCAACCTGTATTGTAAGCATACCTACAGATATATCATTACTAGATGGGGGAGGGTTTCTGCTTATATTTCTTTGCTATTGTTGATACTTTTTTGATATATGTAAACTTCTATGGATTGTAATAGATATGTGTAACTCTGTTGCTGTTGTTAGCTGCCCTCAAGTCAGTTCCAACTCATGGCGACCCGGTAGATGAGACATCTCCAAGAATGCCTATCCTCCACTGGCCTGCCCAGATCCTGCAAGCCCTTATCCACAACTCCCTTGACTGAGTCTATACATCTGGTTTGTGGTCTTCCTCTCTTTTCTACCCTCTACCTTTCCTAGCATTATTGTTTTTTATAGTGATCTGTGCCTTCTCATTATGTTGCCAAAATACAATAGTCTCAGCTTGATCATCTTTGCTTCCAAGGAGAGCCCCGGCCTGATCTGTTCAAGAACCCATTTGTTTGTCTTCTTGGCTTTCCATGGTATCCTAAGTACTCTTCTCCAGCACCACGTTTCAAATGAGTTGATTTTCTTTTTCTCTGCTTCCTTCACTGTCCAGCTCTCACATCAGGCCATACAATGGCCTGAACGATTCTGACTTTAGTGCTCAGTTGTATGTCTTTGCTCTTCAGTATCTTTTCTAGTTCTTTCATAGTTACCCTTCCTGTTCCTAGTCTTCTTATTTCTTGATTGCAGTCTCTATTCTGGTCAGTGTTTGATCCTAGATATGGGAATTCTTTAACTATTTCAGTTTCCTCATTGTCTAGGTTGAATCTGTGTATTTTGTTTGTTCAATATAATAGCATAGCATTCAGAGCAAGAGATATATTCGCATTGGTATTCCTCATGATAATCTCACACTTTGTTCAAAAAACAAAAATAGAGCATCAAATTTATTTACATGACATATACACACACATGCATCCATGGTAAGAGAATCTAAAAAAGCCTTGAAAGTTTAGTTAGTACCATAAATTAAGTTGTCAGGTCTGAACACGTTGGATAAGTTGCTAGGTTACTCACTGTAGGTTCTAGAAAAGACACAGGATTTATAGAATATGAAGGTCACGGACAAACCCAAGTTATTACACCTTTGGGAATGTCTGAAGTGATGTCTCTAAAACAGAAAGCCCTTGAATAGCTCTGAGACAGGCTGTAAAATCTTCTGAGAGAGTGAGTACCAAAGGTCTCTGGTAAAAAACAGCTAAGCAACCTAAAGTGCTAGAACTAAAGAAAAGCTTTTCAACACAGTTCCTGGTGTTGTGGTGCTGCTATCAAAAGTCTTCTTCCTTTTCTCTTTTCTTCAGCACTTCACTGTCTCATTAAAAAATTGCATCTTCCATGCAGCCAACTTCATTTGTGAATATCTAGATGTCTCCCAACTCACACTGTGGCCTGTTAAAATGAGTAGCTAGTTGATCCTATGAAAAGGACTTCCCTATTTTAGACACGCATCTATCAGTGATGGCCTACATTAAAGCCTACCACTATGATCCACTGTATTATAAAAATGGGGGAAATGATTTTCTGTGATACCCCTACCCTATTGCTCCAACCGCCAGTCCACATTACATAGTAACTGGGCCTCAGGCACTAGCAATTTTTTCCTAAGAATTTTTAGACCGTCCACAAATGTTTAGGAAGATGTTTTCTGACTTTTTTTTTGTATGGTGCCATTTTGTCTACATAAAAACTGTCAGTTGAAGAAGGGAGGGAGGAATTTCTTACTTCAGATGACCTTAGAAGCCTGTTGGCTAACATACTGAGATTTAAAAACTGTATAATTGTAATTCCCAATTATATCTAAACACAAGGGAATTAACATCAGTTCTGTGCTCCCTGTGATATATTTTTTAAAAAAATAAAAAATAAAAAAGTAAAGAATTGCAAAATGCATAAAAATACACAGCAATGAATACTTAGACCATATCATTCTCAAATGAATTGCAGCATTTAACCATTCAGAAGCAATCTATCCATAAATTACTATGTGAAACAAGTGGGCAATACTGTTTCCTATTATAATTAGAATAATTGATAAATTATGTGGTTACTCCTCTTTTTTTTCCATGCACGCAGTATACATAGTAAAGTTTTTCAAAAGGGCCAGAAAGCAGAGGCTTTTTTTCCGAATTAGAAAGGCATAAATTCATTGCACCTTTTCAGTTGCATGTATTTTTAATCTTGCTGCTAAGTAGAAGAAACAAGCTAGTTTTTTGTGTAGAACAGATCCAATGGATCTCATAAATAGTGCTGAAAGACCTGCTGCCAGAGCAGCTTCAACCTATGATATAAATGAAATGGAAATTCAGTGCCTACAGCACAGGGGAAACAAAATAATTGCTAGTACGCTAGAAGTATTTGAGTGAGCCAAGCAATTTATGGTAAAGCATGTGAAGATATACATGCACAGATATACATGTGCATGTGCATGAATGTACGTACATACAAACACACATACATAACACACATCAAAATATCCTAATTTTCCTTTACTTGTATTAAAGATTTTCTTATATGAATAGAATCCTGGAAGCAAGTAAAACTATCCAGAGTCATAGTCTGGCAGCTTGTGACTGAAATCCTCTTATGCTAACCTTTACATACATAAAAATCCCACTGCTTCACTATTCACAATGGTTAATTTAGAAGTACAAAAGACTTAAGATAAGACATTTCTTAATTACTTAATACTGTCATTAATTCCACCCACCATTAAAAGATTGTGAATTTCAAGGGAAGCTGGGGCTGATTTCACTCTCCAGCATAGTAATTTAAGGAATGGATTATTTTGATGTCTATTTTTACTTAGGTCTTTTCCATAACCTGAGCATGCACAACTTGGTCTTTTACTTTAATGGAGATGATAAAACTGAAGTCTACAATGTTTGCACCCTTGACTAAGTATTGGAATGAAGAGCTTGGAGAATCAAATCAATGGCGTGCAATGGAGTATGAAAATCTCCTAGCCGCGGAGCTCTGTCAAGTAGTCAGCTGGGTTTACTAGCTGAAAGGTTTTATCTAGAGCAATTCAAGGAGCAAGCCGGGGCAAAGCATAAGGAAGCAGCAGAGCAAGGTGTGAGATAATGCAGGGCAAGAACAGCAGGTCAGTAAGTGTTTGCTGCTCACGTCAGAGAGCAACTGACCCAGAATGCTAAATAACAGAAGTAAGCTAATCAGGAGAGTGTTTCCAGTCAACTGCTTAGGATCAGCCCTAGAATAGCTGTGGGAATGAGCAGGGTAATGTTTCATTTCCCAGGCAGTAATCAGCAAATGTCTTGGGAGTTTTGCCTGGTATCTCACTGATTCCAAGCTATGTTTTACAGCCCAGGTCCTAACACAATTCATGTCATTTATTTATTTATTTCAAGGGTTTATATCCCATCTTTGTCCCACAATAGGATTCAAAGTGGGTAACACAAAACATTCAATGTTGGTTAAATAAAAACGCTGTGCATCATTTATCTGCCATAACACAGCCATGCCATTTAAGCTTTAGAACTGAATTGGGTGGCCTTCTTGTTATTAAATTGCAACTTCCCTAGGAAGTCTGCATGGCCAGTGATGACAAATGCTGGGAGATGCAATCTAACAAGATCTGGAGGAAGGCATAATTCCCACCCCTTCTTTAAAATGACATGTGAATGTTTCTCAGAAGCACCTTTCTCTGAGGGTTTTGCAGTCGCTGTTTTGTAATTTAAAGGGAGGAAGAGTAACTGAAACAACTATTCTTAAAATACTGCTATGTATTATAACACTGAATTGTTATGTTTCTTTTTTAAAAAATCTTGCTGTAGCCTTTAAACCAGATTGTAAATCTTGTTCCTGTGCACACACGTTCATATGCCTGAAATGGTTTGCTTGCCTGTGAGAATTCTGTGTTAAAGCAATCCCAAAAGGTTTGGAATATTGTGCTGAGTTGTTCCTAGAGGGGGCTAACTTTACACTGTGAACTGCTTGAATGATTTTTGTTGTATGTCTTAATATGAGCATCTTCTTAACTGCAGTGGCAGTTTCAGCCTATATTCTTTTTTAAAAAAAGATCTTGATTAATAGAAAATAGATTCAGTGAAGGACTGGATCATCCTTTGTATCTTCAAACAGGAATGGAGCTGTTGCAGCCCTCAAAATGATTCCGGACTATGGGCCCCATCTTCTTTTATCATTGGGTATGCTGGCTAGGGATGATGGAAGCTGAAGTTCAACATTTCATGGGCCTCATGTTCTCCACCCCACCCCCTTTTAAATACCATCTCTTCATTCCAAAGTTTAACATTGAGTCTGAATCAGGAATCGGAGCTTGCCATTGTGATTACATAAACACAACTTCATTCTCTATGGAGATGATCACACAGGAAAACAGGCACGGGTTACATGCAGTTTGTGTCCATCTGCCTGTGCCTGGGCAATAGGCAGCCTGTATGTACGTAACATGGGCTTCTCTGGCAGCTTTTCAAGAATGGGAAAATCCCATTATTAAAAAGCTGCCGGAGAAGCCTGGGTTTCATACAGACTGCCTACTGCCCAGGCACTGGGCAGTACGGTAGCATCCACTGGAGATGGATACAAACCGCAAGGAACCTGCGCCTGTTTTCCTGTGTGATAATCTCCTATGTATGTCTCTGCCTACATCTCTGTGATTTCTCAGCTATTTTCCCTTCTTGACTATAAATTGCTGACAATTTATGGGATGGCAGGGGAAAGACAGGGTTTTTCAACCTTTATTTGTCACTCTAGTTTACAGGTCTTTACATAGCTTTGCAACACATACTGTTATCTTGACCAAATAAGTTCCTATATTTGCTGAGATGGATGTTTGAGGTCATCTATGTTGTCCACATTTCACACATTTGCTGGGGCAAACTCCTCTCACAAGTGTACACACAAGAGTTGAAGCTCCTACCTAAATTGTAGCAATACAAACTGATGAGATTCAAGGCCAGGTTGTTGACTTTTATGCTCACCGTAGTCTTGGATGTGCTCTTATTTATGCATTAATTATATTAAATAAATAAAGGTTTGAGGTGATTTCACAAATACTGATTACTGTACAACTTATTTTGTAAATAGGTGACAGATTTTACCCTATGCAAAGGTTTAAAGGACCCACACTTTTCTGTCCCTTTAAACTTTACAAATTTATCATCTCATGCACACTGCTGGAGATCTATAAATCCACTCTTTTCATAGTTAAAAAGAACATAATGAGATTAGATTGAGAGCCAGCAAATCAACAGTTTCTCAATGGATATTCGAAATTCTAATTAGAACAATGTCATTGTTATTAGGCTTCCATTTTTCTAATAAGCCTGGAATGTGATTACTTTTCTTTCTGCACCAGCCAGATAATTAACTTCTTTCAGCATATATTTCACAATGGTAACAATTAAAAATTATAATCATTAAAGAGCTGTAGAAACATATTAACACAGGGTTTTTCAGAGCACAATTATAAGAGACAGTCAAAAAATTATTCGTTAAAAAAGCTGCTGATGAATAATAAGTAACTAAAGGGGAAATGGTTATATATGATTCCAGCTAAAAATGACTAACTGGTATATTTTTGGGGACACTTGATAAATGTTCCTTACTACATTTTTGGACACTGCTGCTAAGCAATGAGACTGAAAGAAGGAGAGGACACTGGATAGGGAAAGCTGAAGTTAGTGTACAATTGTACACATGTATGTGAACAGCTGAAAGCCAGCATGTCCCAGTGGTTTGAGAATTGGACTATGACTCTGGAGATCAGGGTTTGATTCCCTGCTCAGCCATGGAAACCCACTCGGTGACTGTGGGTGACTCACACATTCTCAGCCCCAGAAAACCTCATGATAGGTTCGCCCTAGGGTCACCATAAATCATAAACAACTTGAAGGCACACAACCGCAACTTGAACAGCTCTAGCAACACGCAGTGTAAGAAAGGAATAGACTTTAAAGGTGATCACTTGAAAAGTAAAGGCCACTCACATCTTTACTGGGTAGTTTTCCAATCCATAGTGTGCAGTATCACTATCCTCATGACCCATAGGTCTGCAAAACTGTCACATTAGCACATTTCAGGTCAATAGAAACAAATCAGAATAAAAGCTTGAAGAACTTTGATTTCACATAAACAATTGTCAAGGGCAAATAGATTTCAATCTTTAATCAACAGTAGTAAATAAAAAAGGGGGAACTGAATCCTGATCTTACTGCAAAAGCTGAGGTTTGTTATTGACTTTTAACAAAGCCAGGATTTTACTCATTTTGAGATTAACTGATATTATTCTGTGAAACCACATTATTCTACTTTTGTACTCCTGAAGAGACTATTCAGAAATATTTGTTTAATTTTTATTTATTTATTTAGTGCATTATCAAAACCTGCTTGTGATACTGGCAAACAGAAATCAAGACTGAGACCCTCCTTCACAACAAAGCATGCACTACCTATAATAAAAAGATTCAGTGGCTTCAATAGCCAGAATCCAAAGGGTCTTGTGTGCATATTTAAATGCAATCCAAAATTCCTATTGAGTTTATTGGGTCTTAGAAGCATAGACTGATGAAATAATCCCGTTTGATACTGCTTTAACCAGCCTGGTTCAGTGCTAGGGAATCCTGGGAATTGTAGTTTATTGAGGCAGCAGAGCTCTGACAGAGAAGGTTCAATGACTCACAAAACTACAGTTCCCAGAATTCCCTAGCACTGAGCCAGGGCTGTTAAAGCAGTCTTAAATTGTTTTATTTCTGCAGTGTGTTTTGGATTATAGACTCTTAAAGCTGGAAGGATCCCCAAGGACCATCTAATTCAGTCCCCTGACATTCAGGAATACACAATTGCACTCTTGAAAGGCGCTCATCCAACCTCTGTTTAAAGACCCTCAGAAGCAGTTACTTCCACCCTCAACTAGTTCTTCCAGTAAATAAATTCTTCCTAATATTTAAGTAGAATCTCTTTTCTTGTGATTTGAATCCACTGAGTTTGAATCCATCTACCACATGACATTCCTTAAGGTATTTATAGATGACTACCACAGTGTGGTACAGACCACCCCAAAGGGGCAGCCGTCCCTGTTCGCACGAGATTGGGGCCAGGGCAACCTCACTGGCAGCCCCTGCAGCCCCAATCCAGCATTTTCCAGGCCAAAGAGAAGTGGTAAAATCCACTTTTCTTTGGCCTGGAAAAGGAGTGCCCTGGCACCTTAGGCGCCCCGTACAACCCGGCAGGGCTAGTGCTACAGAGGAGAAAGGTGTGGCCCCTTTCCCCTCTGCATCATTGGCATGGCTGTTTGGTTGCCGTGCCAATGATGCATGTGCCAAAAAGGAGCTCCCTTCCGAAGCTCCCTTCCGCACTACTGTCAGACCATGATGCCGCCACCGGCACGTTCTAGGGTTAGGGACCATGCGGTTGGTGTGCAGTCCCTAACCATAAAATTGCAGCAGCCACACCACTTTTGGGCCATCTGTCTTGGCCCCATGTCACTTCTCAGTCCCCTCTCCAGTAAGCGGGTAGACCAGGAGTGGGAATTTTGACAGGACTGAGTCCTTGTTTCTCCTCCAGCCTCAGAACTGGATAGCGTTAGGGATGAGACTCCACCTTCCTGACCTCATTTAGTGAGTTAAAACTAAAACATACAAAATGTTAAAACTGGACTTGCTACTTCATTTCCATACACAAAGGAATTTTGAATTTGAATTCAGATTCTTACATACCAATGGCATATATATGTCTGTCCCTAGTTTCTACTCCACTAAATGCATCTGAGAAAGTAGACTGAAGTCTACAAATGCTCATGCTGCCAACTTCTTTCATTCAGCTAGTCTCAAAGATGCTACAAGATCTCTCTACATATTAATTTGCTATATTGTTAGGCAATGTTTCAAATAAAATACACATTTATAAAAACAATGGTATCCTACATGTTTAATGCTTCAAGTGTGCTATCAGCAAAAGCATGACACTCAATACACTCTATTCCTAATATTAATCAACAGAGGAAAACTTTATGGGAGGATATGCTCATAAAGGGATGCAGCAATAGGAGGGTGAGGGTGTTGCCCAATAATAAGAATTCTTCAAACACACCAATGAAATGTTCCTTTATTCCCCAAATTTCTATTGTTGCAGGGATTGAGACACTGAAAATCATCCACATCTAGACCATTTACATTTGCGGTGTTCACATTCCCTTAGTTACTTTGCTTGGCCCATTTCTCTGGATAGCTATACTGGGTTTCTGGACACTCAACAAATTTTAATTTACTGCAACAATAAAGATTTTAGGAACAAAGGAAAATTTCATTTGGGGTTGCTGAATTCTTTTCAGGAAGCAATGCCTTTATTTGGCTCACATCCCTGTGTCTACACTCTTGAAAATTACTCTCTTTGAGTTGTTATGAAATGGCCAATCAAATTTCATTCAATTCTTTTATGAATGATGGGATCTTCTCGTTAATTACTGGAATGAGTAGAGGCCTATTGGCTCAGTCACCTTGTATATGAATTAACTATGATCGATACACTTTGGGCGAATCACAGAATCTGTTTGTACAACATTTTTCTATATAATGATATTATATTTCTTTTTTCCCCCTTCTTTGTGTGATTGCTTTGCATCTCAATAGAAAAATTAAGAAGAAGAACTTTCAGAGCTCTACTCTCTACTGTTAATTTATTTCTTTGGAAGATACTGTTGCTGAACTTCAAAGGAGTGTTCTAAAATGAATTCAAATAACCTGAAGGTCAACAGCTTATATACTATTTTCACTCACTTTTAGTATAAAGTATATGATTTCCACCTCTAAAATTGGTACTCAGCCACTTGATCTCAAGCTCTTTAATGTGCTCATGAGTAGGTAAAGTTCTTTCCACAAGGAAAATATGATTGATTGTTACAGTGACAGTAATTGCATTTTAGCAAAAGTAACTATTATAGTAATTTTCTCCAAAAAAGAGATGTCTAACTAACTTAAAAAGCTCAACACATTAACTTGAGCAAATTTAACACAAAAGACTCTTTTTAAAGTATTCGTAGATTTAACCGTCAGTCCAATTCTAAAGTGTTTTGAATGCTGTGTATCCTATTACTATCAAATGCTAAGAAGAACAACACTCTCATTTCCCACTTCCTCTTAGATCCTCTTTTTAAAATCTCCATACCTTAAACATTTTTCCTCAATCAGCAGCCCTATCCTTGCTTCTTTCCACTGGCAACCAACACCCTTATTCCCAAGATCTTCCCTGTGTGCATTGTGTTTACCCAGCTGTATGGTGAGCAAGAATAAATTACTACCACTGAGTAGTCCCCAGAGCAGTGGAGAACCATGTGTTCAGCAGTAGATTTGTTTTGATGGTGGATACATGGGGGCAGCTGGAACCTACACCAAGCCAATAGATAGCTGCTGGCAACCTAGATGTGCTGGACATAGGATATTGGCCTTACTGCCTCTATTTGTAATGGGTGTTCTTAACCCTGGAACAGGGGACATGTGGTTCTCTGGATGTTGAACTGTAACTGCCATGATCCTGCACCATTGGCTATGATGACTAGGGCTAGTCTTGCAGGCCAATTAACATTAGGAGGGCCACCTGTCTAACATCTCCCCTACCTGTCAACAGCAATACAACTTTGTGGGGCTACTTCTATTTGCCCTTTAGTTTAATCACATTACCCTGCATTTTCACTACAAAGGGCATAGAGCTTTCACTTTCTTGGTTGCAGCTGCTCTGCTCTGCAAGTGTTGAGATTGAGCTCAGCAAAGCGTCTTATGTAAGTCTCAGGGCCACTCCTCCTCCATCTTCACCAATTTGCCCCTACATTTGAAGAACAACTTATGAAGATTATTGCAACATATTGATTTTTACAGAGTAGGGCAAGCTCTACAGGGAAGCCTGTTGCATAGATTGGTTGTTAATAATAATAATAATGATAATACATTTTATTTCTTTCCCACCTCTTCTCAAAGCAGGGGACAACATATTAAAATACAAAACACAATTAAAAACACATAAGCCCAGAGTTAAAATACAACACTATAAAATCATTAAAATTCACTCACAGAGTGCATATACAGTTAAAAAGTCATGATTTAAAATTGACTGGGTAGGCCTGCCAGAAAAGACATGTCTTTAATGCTGTCTTAAAAGCAGTCAGCATTTTTAGCTGTCACATTTCCTCCAGCAGGTCATTCCATGGTCTAGGGGCAGCAGACAAAAAAGTCCTCCTGGAAACCATTGCCAGTCTAATCTTGGCCAATGGAGCAAGCATTTGGATATTCATGTGATAGATTATTATTATTATTATTATTATTATTATTATTATTATTATTATTGACTAGTCTATACATTTTTGCTAAGAAAAATTAATTTGAAATAAAAGTATGATTCTGTGGAATTCAGTGTTGCTTGTGTCTTCTTGTTTTTCTTTCCACTCTGCATCCCCTTTTTATTTTTGTATGATGTCTATTGAGATTGTGAGCCTGAAGACAGGGAAAGACTTTTCTTTTCTTAAGTAAGTGGTTTTCCAAATGCAGAGCAGAGTAGAAGTACTGTAAATTAGTAAATAAGTAAATGTGGAAATCAGAAACACAGACTTTAGATATTTGTGGTTATTTAACAAGTGTTAGTCCTGGATTGATGTGAGCAACTGTGCAATAATGGCAATTAGAGTTTCAAATCCCCTGAAAGAACAAGAGAAACTAGAGAAAACATTCCAGACACAATTGTCCATGAGGAGATTGGGCTAGTTGTTCAATATATCACTTCATTCCCCTTTCCATTTTTCATGACCTACAACCTTACTATGAAGCAAGAGTATATGGCAAAGTTAATATGGAAGAAAGTATATAATCATACAGCACAGATACAGCAACGTGTCGTATAGGGACAGTCATTCCAATGATGGACTACACAATAAATCATAATAATGTTCATAAGATAGCAATGAAGGTGCATTAGCATTTAATTTCATGTATTGCTTCTGGGCATCACCTGAATACTAATTACTAACTAAGCCATTGAAAGGGTTGTGATGCTGCACATCTTCAGCTAATCTTTCCTCACTGCCTTCTGGTAACATCAATAATACAATTTGCAATGCAAGGGTTTTTAGCTTCTTTTTTTAAAAAAAGTGCTTTAAAACTGGAGTGGGGATCTGAAGTGATGTTGAAGGTTATGTAGGGGAGGTGTTGTTGTTGTTTTTTGTTACTGTTCTTTTGCTTGTTTTTCGGGAAGACATGAACCTAAAAGAACAAGGTAATGTTTTTAAAATTTGAAATATTTGGGGTGGGGTGGGGGTAGGCTTGCCATATCCCGCCTGGGAGCGGGACTTTCCCGGTTTGGGGCAGGTCCGCATGGTCCCGCCCTGGTTTGGCCCCACCCCTGGGATTCCCCCCCAGTGAGGCCCTGGAGGCGGCTGCGCAATCGTGCCGCCAAAAACTGGGCCGCGCAGCCTGGGGCAGAGGAGGCGAAGTGGGAAGCCCCGCCCTGCCCTCCCCGCCTCCCAGTGCAACGCAGCCCCACCCCACCCTCCCCGCTGTCCTGCGCAGCTGTGCACCACCCTCCCCGCCTCCCTGCATGGCGTAGCCTAGAGAGCAGGTCTTCAAGGACACCTGCCACTCAGAGCTTTTGCCCGCCCATGTTGGTATATATGCCCTGCAAGAGGCATTACTTTCCAGGTTACAGTGAGAAAAGAAAAAAAGGCCATTAATAATAATAATAATAATAATAATAATAATAATAATAATAATAATAATAATGTTTATTTATATACCGCTTTTCCAAATTAGATCAAAGCGGTGTACAACAGGAAGTACAATACAAAGTCAAAATAAAACATAACAGGCCTCTCTCCCCCTCAAGATGGTTGGCTGAAGGGAGGGCTTTACTTCTTTCAGGCAGGCAGTTGGAGCTTGCCTGCCTCTCTCTCCCCAAGATGGTGGCTGAAGGGAGGGCTTTACTTCTTTCAGGCAGGCAGTTGGAGATCTGCAACAGCAAAATATAAAGTAGACTAGACTACACTGGGAAGGCTTGCAAAATGAAGTTTGGGGGGATGCAGACCGGCAGTTTGTGCTGACCTGTGGGCGGAATCACGGCATAGCATTCCCACACTCGATGCTGTGACCCCACCCCCATGATGCCATTTTGGCGTGTGCCCATTTACATGGCATTTGCCATGACAACGCCATTGTGGTGCAGCACCCAAATGGCACAGCGCAGAAGGGACATCATCATGGCACACTGCCACCCCACTTTTTGCAGCTTCTTTTTGCTCTCCACGGAGGCCACAGTGTGTGGTTGCCACGGCCCCAATCCAGGACAAAAAGGGACGACATCCCATCACCTGTCTACACAGCTCCTTTGTCTTCGACATGCATCTAAATTGTTGGAATGTGTCTAATATGGAGGGGGGGTAGTATTCTACATTGTTCATGTCACCACATTAAATATCTTGGTCTGACAACTATGAGGTAATCCTGAGATGCATTTGGCCCTAACCTGGAGGGTCTCTCCAATGGATTTCAAAGAATAAGCAGTTCCAATAAATGAGAGGGCAGTTTCTCAAGACCTTGGGAAACACTCTGAATGAAGAAACCCATATCTTACAAAGCATACGAAAATGCTTAAGGCTGGTAGCAAAGACATCTTATTACTGTACTTCTATATAATTCCTATTGTATAAACTGAAACAAAAGCAGTCTTTGTGTATCTTTGCAGATAATTTCCTGAATAAATTATTCTTTTCATACAGCACATTTATTAGGCTAGTTGACCATATAAAAGTCATTCCCAAAGTGTTTGCTGTTGCTTCTTTCTTTTTGAGTAACACCAACGCCCTTATTTCCTGACAAATTATTGTCTTGGCAGAAAAAAACAAATCATACCATAGTATAAACCAGAATATAAGTAATGCCATTTTACAGAATATACTAAACAATTGGTAATTTCTCTAGACAAGAAAAAAGGAAGTATAAAATACATTTTGTAAAGGGTTTCTTAAGTGACTGGCTAAGTCCTTGAATGCCTCTTTGGTGGATGTATATTTCAGTCAATAATAACTTTTAAAAGTAATCAGGACTTTCCCATGCATTCAACCAGAAACATCCAGATGTGGAACTGAAGGCACAATGGTATTTTATCGGAGTTGGGTAAGTTGTGTTAGATATTAACATAAAATGAGGAGTGAACAGAAAAATATATGGGTCTGGTAACCATTTCGGATATAGGTTCATCAGTGTAGCATCTATTTCCATTCAGAGATTATGTGTAGCACACTCCTATATAATATTTATTCAGAAGTCCTGCTGTGTTCAGCTTACCCTCTAGTAAGTGTGTTTAAGTATTGGATTACTAAATCAAAGTAACTTGTAGGCAGTTCAGCCTTTTATCCATGCGTCAGTCCTAGATATATTGCAAATTGCAGTGGAGCAGCAAATGTCACCTCCCACATACACACAAAGTATCAAAAGCCAGCCAAGTGATTCTGGGAGATCCTATGCAAATACTTCACCTACTCCCACATGGTAACAATAATAACACTTTAAATACTTGCCCATCTTTTGATGACACCCCAATATTGTTGTCTGGGGCAGTCACCTCACTTTCCTAATGGTAGGGCCAACCCAGCATAGTCAAGATTATGGGTTCAATCCAGAGGTTCCCTTCCAAAAAGCAGAGACCTCTGAGGCTGCATCTATACTGCAGAAATAATGCAATTTGGCACTGCTTTAACTGCCATGACACAATGCAATGGGATTCTGGGAATTGTAGTTTCATGAGATATTTAGCCTTCTCTGTCAGAATTCCTAGAATCCTGTAACATAACATTAAGCCCTGGCAGTTAAAGTGGTGTCAAACTGGATTGTTTCTGAAGTGCAGATGCAGCATTAGGGGTCTCTGATTTTCTGATCTGGCAGTTTATTCCAAAGCATCGTCTTTATTTTTTCTTCTTAAAAACAACAACTTAGAACACCACTTAGACTTAGTACCAGACAAACTGCCATAGCAGGAATCTAAAGCAAACTGTAATTGATACACTTTAACAGAACTAATCTGATTTATTTAATAACCAAAATCTGGTATGTCTCAAATAAGGAATTTAACAGAATATACGATATGACCCATTAAGGGCATTTATCACACACCCAAATGTAGGATTCAAACACTACACCGTGATTCAGTTACTTCAGGATGAATTTACTTTGAAGAAACAATGCTGCACCAAGGATTCATTAAGAAAGAAAGTTATTCAGATAGGGAGGACAATCATAGAATCATAAAGTTGAAAGAGACCACAAAGGCCATCCAGTCCAACCCCATTCTGTCATGCAGGAAATCTCAATCAAAGCATCCCCGACAGATGGCCATCCAGCCCCTGTTTAAAGACCTCCAAAGAAGGAGACTCCACTACACTGCGAGGGAGTATGTGAGAGAAATAGGTTTGAATCAAACACATAAGAGTTAATAAAAGAGTTAGAAACACATGAATAGAGAGGAAATCATGTAAGACTATATAATTATATGCTATAATTAGATTATATATATATAGATAGTAAGGAACCACATATATTCATATATAGTGTTATAATCAAAATATATATCTAATAGAACAAAAGGCTAAACTGTGTAACCTTAAAAGTTTTTTTTTTCATTTAACTTTAAAACACTTAAAGGATTAATCTTAAGGTCAAAGGCTGAGGCCCTTTAACTGAAAGAGAATTTTATATATAAGTTAGTAAAAGAAAGAGTTTTTAGATAAGCTTTTTATATCATGTTCACTTTATAAAAAGTATACTGGGCTATAAGTTTCTAAGTATATAAAACATTTGAGCAATGTTAAGAATACAGTAACGGGGTTGTTTTTATAGTTTTAATCATAAGTAACTTTATATTCATTTATAAGATATGCTGGGTTTAATTATTTTATAAAACATGAACTGAATAAATAGTATCTTTTTCTGGCTAGATTAAAAAAAATAGACAAAGAAGCTTTAAAGAGATATTTTTTTATCTGCACCTGGGATTCAAGGACAAAGGGGGGGTTAAGATAACGATCTTCATGCTCACTAGTTACCAAGAACACAGTTTTTTTTAACTAGGATGATTTAAAGTTCACACCAAAATCTAACTGAGCATGTCTAATAAATTGGATGAATATTAGTAAACACACCCATTAATGTATAATGACTAATTTAAATGGTCATGAGATGTATGATGAGATACGTTATGGGTGGAGTTTTTACATACATGAAAAAGTGGTCTTAAAATTGATGACATGTCTAGATCCGGCCAATGAAAACTGAGATAAAATATTGTAACAGAAAATGTCTTATAAATACTGTATAAAACCTGAGACAGGCATGCCTCCTTGCCTGAGACACCCCTTCTTGCAAGATTGTAATTAATAAATTGGAAATGGCTGCTTCACTTGTTTTGTCCTGATTAATTTGATTTGTACTTTGGTACTTAGAAAAATCTATACCTCACAGTGTGTTCCACTGTCGAACAGCCCTTACTGTCAGGAAGTTCCTCCTAATGTTGAGGTGGAATCTCTTTTCCTGGAGCTTGCATCCATTGCTCCAGGTCCTAGTCTCTGGAGCAGCAGAAAACAAGCTTGCTCCCTCCTCAATATGACATCCCTTCTAATATTTAAACAGGGCTGTCATTTCACCTCTTAACCTTCTTTTCTCCAGGCTAAACATACCCAGCTCCCTAAGTTGTTCCTAACAGGACATGGTTTCCAGACACTTCACCATTTTGGTCACCCTCCTTTGGACACATTCCAGTTTCTCAATGTCCTTTTTGAATTGTGGTGCCCAGAAATTGACACAATATTCCAGGTGGGGCCTGACCAAAGCAGAATAGAGTGGCACTATTACTTCCCTTGACTGCGCATGCCAGAGGTGGCCATCAGAGCCCTCTCTGTGGGCACATGTGCCGTCACCCCAGCACAGTGTTTGCCAGAGTTTGTTACTAGAAAGCCAGAGACACATGGCACTTTGCAATAAATAAGTGGGTTTTGGGTTGCAGTTTGGGCACTCGGCCTCAAAAAGGTAAACCATCACTGGCCTAGACACTATTGATGCAGCCTGAAATCGCATTGGCCTTGTTAGCTGCTGCATTGCACTGTTGACTCATGTTCAACTTGTGGTCTACTTGAACTCCCAGATTCTTTCACATGTAGTCTTGCTCACCCAGGTGTTCCCCATCCTATATCAGTTCATTTCATTTTTCCACCCTAAGTGCAGTACCTTACATTTCTCCAAGCTTAATTTCATTTTGTTAGGTTTAGCCCAACTTTCTAATCCATTCAGGTCATTTTGAATCTTGATACTGTTCTCTGGGGTATTTCCTAGTTTGGTACCATCTACAAATTTATCTAGCATGTCCCCAGTTCTGTCCTCCAAGTCATTGATAAAGATGTTGACTAGCACTGGGCCCAGGACAGAGCCCTGTGGGACCCCACTGGTTACTTCTCTCCAGGATGAAAAGGAGCCATTGTTGAGCACCCTTTGGGTTCGGCCAGTCAACCAATTACAAATCCAGTTACTTTGTCTAGCCCACATTTCACTAGCTTGTTTGCAAGAATGTCATGGGGAACTTTGATGTTAAAATACCTGTTTAAAAACTGGGGGTAAAGCCAGTAAAGAATAAGGAATTAGAGCTAATTTCATGATGCTAGAAAGGAGGGTTAACTAGTTTTACCCCCTTTATTTTAAATAATTGCCCCCTCCCCAACATGCTGAGCCCAAAAGATGCATGTATCATAGAAAAAAGAAAAAAACAATCATGTTGGCAATGAAACAATATCCAAAATCCGTATTATAATCATAACTTTACTAGATCAACCAAAAAAATATCTAAATGTGTCCATATACTGTGCTTTTTTCATTGGCCTAATAGATTTAGGTGTCTGTGTATTTTGCTGAATGGAATGACTAGCATGGGGAAGAGTGCTAAAATCATTTACCTAAATGCTAGACTACTTCTTAAAGGGAGAAATTAAATCGCTTTTGTTACTTGGCAGGCACAGAACATTTTATTTAAACAGGCTTTTGGTGGTTAACTGGTTGTTGCAGAAGGATCTTTTAATGGGGAACTTCATTGAACTTCTTTCAGTGAGCAGTCTATTCAATGTATTTCTTGTACCCAGAAGAACTGTTTTTGTTGTTATGTGCCTTCAAGGCAGCACTGATATATGGCAAACCTAACCTAGAGTTTACTTGGGAGTATTTATTCAGAGGAAGTTTGCCTGAGAGAGAGGGAGAGACTTACCCAGTAGCTTTCCATGTCTGAGTGGGCATTCAAGCCCTGGTCTTCCAGAAACCTGGACTGGATCTGCACTGCAGAAATAACCTGGTTTGACACCACTTTAACTGCCATGGATCAATTCTATGGAATTCTGGAAATTGTAGTTTGTTCTGGCACCAGAACCTGATTATTTCTGCTGTGCGGATGCAACTCTAGTCTCCAACACTCAAACCACAACAACACCCTAGCTGTCAGTCAGAAAAATAAAGGGTCTTTTAACGTGAGCTACTGTACTTTTAGTCACATTGTATTTTAAATGCTTTCAAACTATTTTAAATTTGTGTTGAATAGAATATTAAATCTTTTTTAAAAAAATAAAGTTACTGTAAACCATCTTTACTTGTTATAATCTTTGTTATCTCAATGTACTCCTTTGTTATAATCTATGTAGTGAGGGATAGATTGGTTCCCACGTTGGGGAAAAAAGTATAATATAAATGCAAACAAATAAAAAATTCAACAAAGTCAATACATTTTGATAAGACATGAAAAACAAGTGACACCATTGGAAACACCTCAGTTAGTATAAATATGGTATAAATAAAATATGAATAAAATAAAGTACGTCCTTTTCCCCTCACTGCTTTATGTCACGAAAGATACCATCTGTGAAAACGTCACAGAGTATTTCTGGCAAATAAAGCATAGATCAATGCTTGCCTATCTTGATCAAAGCGTGGACAAGGTACACGGTGCAAATGGCCACCATGTACATATTTAGCAGGGTCACCCTATTCGATCAGCCCAAATTGCCAAGCGAGCAACTGCTTGGATGGAATGAACTCTTCAGACTATGGGAATCTGCCTCCTGAGAGCTGCCTAAGCTTCCCTAATACTTGTTAATCCACCTTGATATTGAAACACTAGACATTCTGGCACCCTCCTTCTGATTGCCAAATAAGACAAATAGTTGTTTTAAATGGCTGAGTGCTTCTGCTCTCTTATGAGAAATCTCATCATGCTTTGTAAAACATTGTGCAACTGAAGCTTTGTTTCTCCATTTGGATTGAAGGAACATCTTGATGCATGTCAGTATCTCTCTCTAGCTTTGAGGGGGAAATGGTCTTGTTGGGACAAAACAATGCCATGTTTACTCTAGCAAGAGTGCTTGTTCTCCTTATCCAGGAAAAGAAACAGTGTGCAAGTTACAGGAAACTATGGACAAGTTTTCTTTATTATAACCAAATGATGGAACTACACTACTGTATTGGAGTGTGTGTGTAGGGTTTTGTTTTGTATTATTTTAATCCAGAGTTTATGTTAATCTAGAGATTTTGCTGCCTCAGCCAAAGTACTTCATTTTACAGAAACTGATGGGGCTACTAGTTGAATATTAGCCAGAGGTTGACCTATACTGTAGTTCAAGACGGTGGGGATTGGCACTTGCCCTGAGCAGGCTGTGAGCTTCTGGTGTTACAAGCAATGGAATAGTACACTCTATCATACTGGAGGACTGCAGGGCAGTTTGGAGTAACTGGGAACATACAGTTGTATCCTCTACCAAACCGGAATTATCTGAAGGATCAGAACAGCCCAAGGGCTGCTGTTTCTGTGCCCCATTATCTGCCACCTAAGGTGGCTGCCTCTTCTGCCTAACAGTTGGCCAGCCGTGTTGCAATCTCGGTAAGCAACCCTGAAGCTCATTCTATCAAAAGGAAGATAGATTGTTGTGTAAATTACAAAAACAGTGTAATCGGATCCATATATTTTAAATTGTATAGAGATTTCTTTTTGTGTAAGTTTTAACTTTGTTTTTGTTTTTTAAAAAATAGAGATTTCTTTTTATATAAGTTTTAACTATGTATGTTTTTTTCTTCTTTTTATCTTGTATTTTTTTAAATGGTCTGGAGACTTATTCATTAAAGACGTATATGAACAAAAGGAAGGAATAAATCTGCAGAATAGAACAGACAAAGGCCTGTTACAGACTGCCAAAATAAAGCTGCTTCGGGTCTCTTTGGAAGTATGCTGTTTAAATGATGTATGGGTCCTAAGAGTCTGGAGGTCACACCAAAGCCACACTCCATTCCTAAGCACTGGAGTGTAGCTTTGGTGCAGCTTCCGGATTCTTAGGACCCATGCATCATTTAAACAGCATACCTCCAAAGAGACCCAAAGCAGCTTTATTTTGGCAGTCTGTAACAGGCCAAAGAAATCTATAATGTAATGCTCACTCTATCAGATATAAAGAAGATATTCTGTAAGAAAGCTCTACTGTTTGACTACAATAGTAGACCCAAATCACTGATCCTGATGTAACTCACTAGTCATTTGGTCAGTGGAGACAAGGAGTTTGTCCCCATTCCTAAGAGGGAGAAGACACTGCCCTTGCTCCTCTGGATGAGACCACAATCCAAAATGTGTCCCTGAAGAACTTTTCTATCTGTCTCGGAGGGGCCCAACCCATGATATTTTGATCATCAGATTTCACCCTTCCATCTCCCTATCACTGACTAGACTACTGTCACTGACTGGACTACTGGACAAGGCCAGAGGAAGTGGTCTAACTTCAGTCTGATGCACTAAAATCTGCTAAAGTCTTAAATCCAAAGGGACTTGCTTAGAACCAGCCTTTTCCTTAGCTCATGTTTCTGAGGGCATAGTTCAAGGATCAGTAGCCCAGTGACTATAGGAAGTGAAATTGATCTCCTCTGCAACCCCCATGTTAACATCGTCCCCTCAAAGGCTTGCATGCGCTTTCTTTCAATGCTGGTGCCCCTCCCATAAATGCATGCACACTCAGGTGCTTACGCACCACTGCAGCCTTCCTGCCAGGGAAGGAGAAGGGGGAAATGGCAGCAGTTCTAATGATACTTGCATGCCATTGAAAGAGAGGCAAAGCACGTTTCTGTTTCAGAATGCAAACTTCAGTGTGTTCCTCATTCTCCCTTCTTTCTCCTTGCAGGGCATGGGAGGTGATGTCCAATGTCCTGATAAGCTGCCAGCCCAGGAGACTTGCCCCTTCTTCCCCAACCAAGTTCACTATGCATCTGGACCTTAATTCTGAGCAAAATATATGGGCCAACACCTGTAAATAATTGATTTTTTTCAAAGCTAAGTCACAGCTTCAGACTCTAGCAGTATGCAGTTATCTCAGGTTAAAAACAAAGCACCTGCAGGGTTATATAATTTGCTTCTGGGCAGTTTGGAAGTAGCTACTTTCAACTAGGTATATTTGACTACTGTAACTTAAAAGAGGATAAAAAAAGTCTTAAAAACTTCCCCACATTGTTTTATTGAAAATGAAATTCAGAACTGGTAAAGATTACTTTTAAAGATTCCATTTCCCAGACTCTCCCAGCCAGCATGAACAATATGGGATGCAAAATTCTGAAAGTTATCAGTTAATTTTTTCCAGACTCTACTCAATTGCTAACAAGAAATAATATACAGTGAATAATGCTAGAATCTGTGAACCACCTGTGAATCTTGATGTGGTACCTGCAAATAAAAATAATAAAAGCACCAAGACTCTTTACTTATGTGAACTGATTCTAAGTGACCAATGGAAAGCCTCATTTATCACTTGATATTGAGAATATTCTATGTAAAACGATCCAAACATCTATGATTAAGGTATGAATTGTAATAATCTAATCCAGATTCCTTCATGTCAAATGTAACCTTCAACAAGTTTTTTTTAATTCTAAGATATAGCCAAGGTATTATTTGTCCTTTACTGTTTCAGCTTCATCATAAATTCACATTTTGATTACATTCCAGCACTGAAGTAAAAGTCTTTGTACTTTCCAGTCTTTTGCATGATCAATATTTCATTCTATTCATTCAGATATTGTAGACAGACATGCATTATTCACATGCTAGATCATCTCAGTTTGTGATGGAAGATTATCATATATGTTTCACTCACTTGCATGAGTCACTTATTTGCCCCTAAGGCTTATTATGCCATTTTAAAAATAGCATTTATCCATGTCATCCTACCATGTTTCCTTCTCCTTATTACATTTAACCCCTTCTGCAAGGTAATTAACAATTCAGGTTGGGGGATGTAAACAGAAAGAAGACCCAGTGCAACAATTTAATCTTTCCGATAAGAGAGCTACTAGAATGGGGGTTAGGGGCAAGATGTACCTCTTCTTCCACTTTTTGTTTGCTTTGTTTTTACAAGATATTCTCTTGTAAAGATGGTGTCTGGTTGGTTCAGGTTGCTGCCATTTTCACTTCTGGGGGAAATAATTTCTGTTAAAACAGTTTAGGGTCACAGCTTTGGCTGCTGGCACAGTGCTTCTCTTTCTAGAACCTGATGTCTTGTCAGAGACATTCCTCTTCCTTTCTGGGTTGGGAGCACTCCGAATGTGTCACTGTGATCCAGGATCCTGGATTTCTACCTGGTGGGAACTGTGCTTTTTACCCATTATATTGTTTTGAAACAAGTATGCAAAGATTATGCTTCCTCAGTAAAGAAGGTGTGATACACATTGTTGTGGAAATCAAACATAAAGCCTCACACTTGCATACCCTTTCCTATGACACCTCAGTGATAATATGTGCAAATGACTAGCCAATATGCCTCATGATGGAGATCATTTGTCTGCTTTTCACAATTTCTACCAACCACATATGTGGCCTGAATTTAGCTTCAGTCAAACCAATTTTCTTTTACAGATTTCAGTGGGCCCATTTTAAACAAGTCCCAATGTTTCCACTAGATTTTGCACAGCAGTTAATCGAGAAGTGCCTCTACCTCAATTTTTACATCTTGCTCATCTCTGGATCCACCCCTATCTAACTAGAGCATGGATAGATAACATGTCTAGGGGCCAACTTCACACACAACAGACTGCATCCCCTGTTGTTATCACTACACACCATCAAAACTTGATTGTGATGGAAAAAGAAAGGGGGGGGGGGGGACATCGAGTTCTCAGAAGCCACATCTTCACCCTGAAACAAAATAGGGAACAGAGCTCATCAAAAGCTTCTATTGAGCATGATTCCTCTCTAAAACAGAACACATTTGTGGGTTGTTGTTTTTTAAACTGGAAAACTAACAAGGAGAGTATGACCCACAGATTGCATGTTGTCCATCTCTGATAAAGAAACAGCATTGTGGCATATATGTCCCAACCAATATCATTAAAATTATGGGTTTATTAGTGTGTTATTAGTACTGTAATTGTACTGTATGTTCATTCAGCTTTTACAGTATTGGAAAAAATTACAAAATGATAAAACATTTAAATACAACACAGCATCTGAAAGCAGTAAGTAAATCTTCAATGTTAATATCTATTCGGGCATTATAAGAAAAAAATATTACCAGAGGAACAGCACTGAGTAGCACTGAAGAGCTCTTCAGATATCTGGAATACTATTAAGAAGAGGCATTTTCTTCATTTTAAATGGTTTCTCACTCTTTCAGTCCAGAAAGATACATACACCTGTTCTGAGAAACAAAGAATCAATTGCCTAAAAAAAACCACCTGGTTAGAAAAATTACCAGAAATTTTAACCTTACAGTTTGGAAGTTATTTACACCAACTTCTCACGATATGGATTTCTATGGTGGCTTAATATCAAACTTGCCAGTTTGAAAACCAAGGGTGCTCATTTGCCTAAAGCCGCAGCAGGAGACTAGGAAGCTGTAGGATTTTAGTCACTTTCCTCCATCAGTTCTCATGCTATCTCTCACTGCTTGTAGTAAACCAGGTTGTTCACAGCAGGTCAGGAAGAAAAGCAGTTGAAATGATCAATAAAGGAGTAATGCAACAAATTAGTATTGAAGGCAGATAAAACATCTGTGAGTTGCAACCTGACAACCCTATTTAACACTCCGTGATACCACCTAAATCCCATTCACCTGAAGTTAATGGGATTATTAGTGTGATTAAAGTAAACTGGATTTAGTCCCACACATGCCATAGCACCTACAAATAAAGATGTAATTTTCAGTTGGCAATTCAGCATTTTCCCCTTTGAAAATTTCACTTGGAAACCACTCCTAACTTTATTATGACATCTATTCTTTCTTCTTCTTTCACTTTCTTGGGAAACAGCAATAAATAAATGAATGATAAAGTTATACAGTATACACTTTTTTTGAAATCCTATACTCTTTAAAAAAACTAAGTAGTTAAAATGGTGATCGTTCAAGGGAGTTTAAAGGCTTTCTATTCAATTAGTAAACAACTTCTCCAGTAGACTTAATTTAAACTTGCAAAGAGATCTTGTAGCACCCTTGTGCCTAACAAGATCCATTTGCATACAGACATTACAGACTAACATGACTATGATCTGAAAAACATTGCAAAAATAATCTGGTTTGAGACTGCTTTAACTGCCTTGGCTCAATGCTAGGGAATTCTGGGGACTGTAGTTTTGTGAGACACTTAGCCTCTCTATCAAAGAGCTCTGGCGCTACAATAAACTACAATTCCCAGGATTCCCTGTCACTGAGCCAGGACAGTTAAAGCAGTCTCAAATTGGATTATTTCTGCAGTGTGTTTTGGACCTATGTCTCTTAATTTAAAATTGTTTGCTGGGACATAATTCAGTCTTACTCTTTCCCCCAAAGGATCATATCTATGATTGTCTACGAAAGCACCCATCTTTGAACACATTGGGTTGGATCCAGAGCGACGTGAGAACAGGAAATTCTGGCATCTCTAATAGATAAGAGCTGAAAGAAGCTCCAGTGGTCAAATTGGGCAGGCAATGGTGAGATACCTTCGACGCACTCCAGCACATTTCTGAATTGCAGTTATCTTCTCTCATACAATGATAGAAAATTTTGTAAATAAAGATTAGGAAAGCAATGGGTGGAAAGAATCTTACAGATGCTTTGTGCTTCTTCCAAAGAGGCATCTGCCATCCAGAAACTGATCAGTAGGACTGCTGTGTTATGTTGCTTGAAACCATGCTGTCCTTCAAACACAGCAGTCATGGTTGGTGCACTTGTTAACTGTGACAAATGAAATCTCAGTGCTGGTGCAACATGTAAAACAGGAGAGAGAATTGTGTTATTGGGCTGTAATTCCCTGAAACCTCAGCTAACATAACCAATATAAACTGTGTAACAGTTTTCTGGAGCTTTCCCAAAAGTGAACACCTTCAAAACATATAGGAGTAAAGTAATTTTGGACCATCCTTTTTGCAGACATGGAATTAATGCAATGTTTTAGTTTGGGATATGTTCATAGCTTTATACCACTGGTTCTCAACTTTTGGTCCTCCAGATGTTTTGAATATCAACTCCCGGAGGTCCCAGCCAGGATGGCCAACACTCAGGAATTCTGGAAGCTGAAGTCCCTAATACTTGGAGATCCAAAGGTTGAGAACATAAATCTATAGTAAGAAACCCAGTACACAATGGTTCAAAACTAAACATGTATGACCTTAACATCATGGTCTGGCAGATTAATAGTAGCCCATCTTAATCAACTAAAGTGTCTTATCAGCCAGCCAACCAATTTCTATCTGTAGCTCCTGCATTCCAGTTCCCCCAAAACTAGCTTTTTGAAACTTCCACGCATGATGCATCCCTGACCATGTGTATATTTAATGGTAGCTTAGGAAACACTACCATGAATCTGATGAACAAGGATGTAAAGGACATAAGCCATACCAAAATATATCTGTTAGTCTTTAAAACCCACAATTTTTTAAATTTTTTCTTTAAATCATTGCAGTTAATGCGTATAGCCCATGAAGACAGAGTATACTTTATAGGGGAAAAAATGTTGTTGTATGCCAGTAAGTTGTTTCCAACTTATGGCAACTCTATCATGTTGTTTTGTGGAGCTGAGAGTGTGTGACTCGCCCAAGATTGGGTTTCCATGACAGAGCAGGAACAGAACCTTTGTCTCCAGAGACATAGTCCAAAGCTCAAACCACTACACCACTCTGCCTATCTTTTGAATAGGTGATAGCTGAAGTCATTTTATCAAATGACTGGGACATTGGCCAAACAGCCAAATGCTAGAATGAAATAACAATTAAAACACATACTGATAGTCAGAAAGCATCATGACACCAGATTCAGAGACTAGGACCCAGAGTAGTGGATGCAAGCTAAAGGAAAAGAGATTCTGCCTCAACATTAGGAGGAATTTCCTGACAGTAAGGGCCGTTTGACAGTGGGACACACTCCTTCCTCGGAGTGTAGTAGAGTCTCCTTCCTTGGAGGTCTTTAAACAGAGGCTGGATGGCCATCGGGGATGCTTTGATTGATAGTTCCTGAATGGCAGGGGGTTGGACTGGATGGCCCTTGGAGTCTCTTCCAACTCTATTATTCTATGATTCTATGCCCCAACCACATAAAAACAGCCAGTTGAAAATAGGAAAAAGTGAAATCAAAACTACTTTAAGAATCAAATGTAAACCTAATTTTATGAAAAGTGTGAGAGAGAGAGTGGGTGAGATCTCTGTGGATGAACTTTCATATCATTCAGAAATTAAAATTCCAGCTCCTTTAAATAATTAAATTAATTATTGTGGCTGCTACTATTAGGTATTAATTATGAGATCAGATGGATCACCCACCCCCGCCCCAATTGCAGCTTTTCTGCAGAAAATGTCATTGAATCTTATAACCAGTGAGTATTCTTGAAGCACAGTTAGAGCTCTCTAGGCTCCTACCATATATGTGTGTGTGCACATCCTTGCTTGTAGTTTTGAAAATGCAACTCCCAAATCCCCAACCAACACAGCTGCTATGCTGGCTGGCTGAACTCTTGCAAAGATAAAGATTTAAAAAGTAGTTTTCCAAGCTCCGATACAGAGACATGGAAAATAGATCCACAAAAGGCAGAGATACAATAATGAGTAAAATGTTCCAGCAGTCCACATTAAAACCTATTGGTATGTCTTGCAGAGATTAGTCAAGTCCTGGCACTTATAGACATTGATTAAAAAGCATACTCACAGGAGTCAGAATTAGGTGGTATTTGACAGGTAACATGCAATAGGTGTCAAGATCTGCCAGATGATGTGCACAAGTGGTCATTATCATGGCAAATGGTACACAGTAGTAATCAATATTTGACAAGACCTGACAGCTAACATGCAGAAGCAATCAATATTGACATAGGCAACAGATACATTCCAAAGAAATTTGCCTTAGAACTACATGCATTCAAAATGAAATGCTGCATTTTGGATTTTGGTTTCACGTGAGTAATCAGAAGAATGAAAGACACCACTTGGCTAAAGACACAAATGCGACAATTCTATCTGTGTCTTTCCGAAAAATGTTAATAATTTAATTCTTTCCAGTTTTCCTTAAGATTAACACTCAATTGAGTCCCAATAGTAAATTGGGGCTTTTTCTGAGTTTAAATGGGAACAAAATAGGTAAAATACGTATATTCTCTTTCCCTTATTTATGCATACAAACACCACACAGTGTTCTCAGTTTACAAAACTAATCTTTCAAATAAATACTACTTGGAAAATGAAATACAGTATAACCAGGATTTTCATATGGGAAACATAATTGATAAAACAGGAAAGAAACGGCTCCTGTAACAGTCAATGGACACAGAGAGGAGGCCAATATTTAATTATCTTGCACATGTGAATCCTGTACAGGAGGTAGTGTGGTGTAGATGTTGGACTAAAACTTGGGAGACCAGAGTTCAGATTCAGCAGTGGACACCCACTAAGTGACCTTGCGCAAATCACACTCTTTCAGTCTTAGAGGAAGGCAATGCCAAACTGCCTCTGAATAAATCTTGCCAAGAACCCCCTATATGGTTGCTATATGTTGGAGTTTACTTGCAGGCACATAATATGCAAATTGCAAGTAATCACTTGAATTATCAGTTGTACATTGCTACCATGATCATTTATTCATAATTAAAATGCAACCCAGTACATACCTACTGAGAAGTAAGTCCCATTTTATTCAAGAGGTCTTATTCCTGGATAGTGAGCAGATTAGCTCTACTTTAAATCTCGAAACAGCAATAACTGTGAGATACCAATGTATTTTTAAGACAACATGTTAACTATATTAAAATGCAATTAACTTTCAGTTAAGCAGATCTGAGACTGAAACCAGACAAAGTTAGCTGAACTTGGGCCTGGTACAGACTGCTGGAAAGCAATGGTTTAGGGCCAATTTTAGGGCTTGGGATTGTGGAGCGACCGCATGCTCCTGAGCCCTACCTCGCGGTGGCAGCAGCACCATCATCACGCAGCCTCGTCCACATGGGGGTCGCAATGATGACACAAGCGCGGCATCTAAATGTTGTGGTGCTGCATGTGCGTTATCGCTGCATGTGAGTGCACCATTGGCACACTCATAGTGCCCGCTGCGCAGACTAAAAAGACTAAACTGGCTTTCAGTTGGTTCTTTTTAGTCCTGACAGAGGCCGTGGTGTTTGGTTGGTGCAGCCTCCATCAGGAGTAAAAACGGGTAGCTCCAGCCTATCCTTTCAGGGCAGTCTGTTGAGCCACTTAGTTCTCATTGAATCCAATAGTTTTAACCCATACCTTGTTCTACTGATTGCAACAGGACCCAGGTTCATCTAATGCTCAGTGCAGTCCTGTGTGTCCTCTTCACACCTTCCCATTTTGTTCAACAGGGATTAGCCAATACATTTTTTTACTTCCTATATGTCCTAAATATGCCCATAATAGCAAACTTAAAACAACAACTTAAACTTAAAACAAAATAGCAGACTTAAAACAACACCTGACTCCATCAACTGCCTTGTAAGTATCCAAAATATCCATTCTAATTGTTCCAAACTGATCTCCTCAGAATTTTCACTCTCCATTTGTTTAGCTGTACCCACCGGACTTTGATCTCAATTTATTTTATTAACCATTTTATTGGGGATTGTTTTTTAATGGCATTTTAGGGTGGGAGGGAGATAGGGGAACTGGGATCTTATATGTCCTGTTATGCTTTTATCTATTGATATTCATGTTTGATTTTATTGTTCTTGTTTGCTGTTACCCACCTCGATCCAATACAGGGAGAGGCGGGATACAAATAGATATTATCATTATTATTATTATTAATTGGCAAGAAAAGCAAACAAATTCCAGCCATCTTATCAGTCACCCCCAGCCATCTTATATTGCCTTTTCTGTTGTTCACTGTATTGACAGATGGTTTCCTCACTGGGAATATTGTAATCAGATTTAACATATTTATCAATAAATTAATTATCTGTCAATCCCATAATGAGTTCAAAGAGGGTTTGATCAGTCTACTTCCACTACAATTTATAGGCAATATTTTCAAATATATTTTTGAAATCCTCCCTTTTCACTTAATTTATGTACAAAGAGCCAAAAGAAGTTAAAATAAAAAGGTGCAGAGATAAGATCAATGGCAACTGCGATAAATCTGTGCCTTTAATTTTCACCTCAAACGTCAAGGTGATGATCATTCAGAAGCTGCTAAACTTGATGGGGTTGTATCATAAACCTGTAGAACAAGTTCAGTTTCAGTGCTGGGGCAGAAGAATATAAAACCTACAGGTTAAACAGGGTGTTGTAAGATTTAATTAATATTTATAATTCATTCCAAGTTCACTAGCAGAAATGAGAGCAACTAAGATGTTCCAATGTATATTGTTATTTCCAGAGCTACACAGCCACACATAAAGTAAACTGTTCTAGGGAGGGCTGGACTCATGCTTTGAGGGAGGAAAAGACCTCGTAAACTTTCTCAATTGCAGAATCACTTTGTGATCTACTGTACACTTCCTGGCATAGAAGCAATACCCAAAGTCTCATTTGTCTTATTCAAATCTGTTTTGTTGTTGTTGTATGCCTTGAAGTCGTTTCCAACTTATGGCAACTCTAAGGCAAACCTATCATGGGATTTTCTTGGCAAGTTTCTTCAGGGGTGTGTGTATGTGTGTGATCGCCATCCTCTGAGGATGAGAGAGTATGACTTGCCCAAGGTCACCCAGTGAGTTTACATGGCCAAGCTGGTACAGTATTCTAACCTTGGTCTCCAGAGTTGCAGTTCAGTGCTCAAACCACTACACTACACTGGTAGCTTCTTGGATTAAAATGCACGCTATTATTTCACACCAGTCCTTGTGAAATGGTTAAACAACTTAAAGACAGAAATTCCATGAAGCCCTGTTGGCACATTCTGGAACTTGATTCAATGAAGTGTTGACATTGAAGGCCACAAACTGCTTGTCTAGCCTTCTTACTTTTAGATCCAGTGCACAGTATCCTGGAGTGAGCAAGCATGCAACCCTTGTCCAAGCTTGCTGTGGTCTGCAGTCTAATTTCAAAAGCACCCAACAAGCAATCCGTTTGAGCCTCTACAAGAGTGACAGCTTTCCAGGTGAGGGAAAGAGGGAGAAAAATGGGTGGTGTGGGGACAGGGAGAGGAAAAACAACAACAACAACAACAACAACAACAACAGAGGTGGCAGAGAGGAAGCAAGAAAGAAGTGGACCCTGGCCCTCAACAGATTGTTACGTGTGCCTTCAAATCATTTCTGATAAATGGCGAAGATTGTTCAGAGGGAATTTGCCCTTGCCCTCCTCTGAGGCTGAGAGGATGTGACTTCCCCAAGGTCACCCAGTGAGGTTCCATGGCTGAGCAGGGGTTTAAACCCTCGTCCTCCAGAGTCCCAGTCCAACACTAAAACCACTGCGTATGCTGGCGATCTTTTCCTGGGTTGATGTGGCCCTTGAGAGAAAAATTTTCCCCATCCCAAATGATACAGAAGTAGCACCATTAAGCAAGCTATGAAACAGAGAATAATTTTTGGGCTTTCTGATACCACCATAGCCCCACAAATACAATTTTAAAAAAAGATGACATACAGTTTAAATGCTCTCAAAGCAAGGAAATGTCAATTTGATCAATTTCCATCTCAAGTCTTATAAGCTATATGATAATAACAAACCAAAGTCCCAGTATCCACTCTACTGGCAGTATTAGGCACCTCATCTAAGAATCATAGGTGCTGCATCAGAAGATACCGTGAGTAACTTTACAATGATGGTGTTACGTCACTAACATGATATTCAGCCATACTAAGTAATTGAAATGATGTTCAATGGGGGAACATGTTGTGCAGTGACTCCACTGTTGGCTCCACTTGTGCAATGGTTCCTATGGATAGCTATGGTTCTGCTCCTGTCCTGAGAATACACTGCATAACACCGCAATTCAACTTTATGTTGATTTACAATGATGTTACTTCCTAACAGGATCCTATTCGTAATTTTTTTTAAATGCCATCTTACAAAATCTGCAGTTTTATTCCAGTGGCTTTATCTCACATGGTATCAGCTGCACCGAATTTAGTGTAGTCATTTTAATTAAATCAATATCCTGCCTTTCGCCCAATTTAAACGCAAGGCAGCTCATAACACAGATTAAAAGAAAACATTGATCAAAAAAACCATTCTTACAGTAAAAACAGTTTTTAAAATCTACAATTTTAAAATGATCAAATAAATTATCCTACTAAAAACAGGTCTGATAAAAAAAGGTTAAAAGCATTTAAAACATAGCTATTAGGATAAAAGTCCAGCATCCCCATTAGAAGATCCTTCCGCAGGAACCAGTTAATAGCCAAAAGCCTGTCTAAACTAAAAGATGTTTGCCTGCCAGGAAAAGAGCCAGCCTATTTTCCAGTGAGATGGAGTTCCACAGTCTAAGAGCAGCCACCAAGAAGGCCCTCTGGCATGTCCTTACCAAGCATGCCTATGACAGTGATAGGGCAAACAGTGAAATGATGGCTAGGTATTTTCAGTAGCTATGGAGTTGTTGGTGTTGTTGGGGGAAAATAAAGATGGAAAACTCAGGGGACAGGGGATGAAACATCTAGGGAAAAGCCATACTGGCTTATTGTTACTCTGAACCTGGGGCAATGCACACTGCAACATTTTGCTGCAGATTTCACTTGTGATATTTATTTCTAAATTTGTAATCTGCTTTTTCATGTAAACATTAACACACACATACACAGTCCAATTAAACCTGAAAATGAAACATATTTAAATTCCAAATTATAAATAAAAAAATAGTATCCAGAAAAAAAAATAGCCATACCACCTGCCAATGCCTAAACTAAACCTATATTAAGTGTTCTAATTTGTAGTATTTCGGGAAAGGTAATAGTAGTTGCATTAGGTCTTTCCCAGTTAAGGCATCACTCAATTGTCAAGCCTAATGCTTATTTAATAACTTTCAGGTGGAAAAACCAAAAGACTAGAATGAAATGGCTGCTCTATTTGGTAGATATTATTTGTGAGCTTCATTCACTACAAGAATAATCTGCAACACCTGGGGAAGTCTCAGTGCCTGTTGCAGTTTCCTTACTGTAAGAATTAAATCCTGACTAAAATTTAAGGTAGGGAACACACATGCTTCCTAAATATTCACTACAGCTGTAACCATTATTTCCAACAGTGATTTCAGATGGCGTCTACATGTGCAGTACATGGCTTCCTTGGGATATCTGGAAAGCTGCTTGGAAATTAAAAGAAACATTTTAAAGCAACATGAGAATGGATTTTGATTTTGGTATACTAGTATATTATTTTACCATATTATAGTGTTGTGTTTTATTGTTTTGCTCTTGATTATTATGCCCTGGTGGCGCAGTGGGTAAATGCCTGTACTGCAGCCATTCACTCAAAACCACAAGGTTGCGAGTTCAAGACCAGCAAAAGGGCCCAAGCTCGACTCAGGCTTGCATCCTTCCGAGGTCGCTAAAATGAGTACCCAGACTGTTGGGGGCAAATTAGCTTACTTGCTAATTAGCTTACTTGCTGTTCACCGCTATGATCTTTGGAATAGCGGTATATAAATAAAACAAATTAATTAATTATTATATGTCTGGTGTTCCATCCTTTGGTGGAAAGGGTGTTATAAATAATTATAAATAAATATTATTAAAAGGACCCATGAGCTTGCGATGAGTCTATCACATGGAGTTTATCACACGGGAGGCTAAGTGCCTAAATCCTGTGCAGAAACAGGAAATCCTGGAAAAACCTCACAAAGGTGGGATCATTTTCAGACTCATTGGGGGCATTGAAGATTAAAGCGAAAATAACCTACATAGATACTGGACAAAATCGGCCGCTTTTTACTTTCGGGAGAATCATGAAAGTAAAAAGTGGCCGATTTTGTCCACTTTCTGTGCGGGTTAATGCCGGATTAATGTTCAATGCCCCTGCCGTTGTGTGAAAACATTCCCACTTTTGCGGGATTTGTCTACTTTCTGTGCACATTAATGCCCAGCATCATGTGAAAACGATGCCGCTTTTGTGAGATTTTCTCATTTTAAATCCCATTTCTACACGGGATAAAACCTGTGTGATAAACTCCTAATTGGAGGATGAGAACATAAGAAAACACGAAAGGAATTCACCCTATTGTATCCCATTGTCTTCCAGGTGCACATTCAATACCAAAAAACAGCAGCTCCTGTTTCGGCTGCTATCTTTTGTTTTGGGGCTGGGTATGCTGGTGCGGGGTCAGCACTACACTACAAATCCTAGGTGTCCCCTTCTCCATTTTCTATTTCTAGATCCCATTCTCTGTCCCTCTCCCAAGAGTAGAGCGGGATGGAAGGATCTAAACACTGTATAAATCTATTCATATGGTTTAGAGCAATGGCATAGTGGGAAATACTTTCCATGGCCATGTGCCCAAGGAGACTCCTTCAAAAAAGCTTTAACCTGATTCTAGCATCCCAGGATGGAATGGGAGCATGGCTACAAAGGGAGTGCATGACTTTCTTTGCCCTTAAGGTGCAGAGTGGTAACTTTTTGCAGAAGGGAACCTTTTTTGTTGTTCTGTTTAGCCACCAGAGGTGTTTGGGCAGTACAAATTGCACCAGGTGACACCCTAAGAGGGGTGAGACCACTGCTCTTCAAACATCTGCTTTTTGACAGAAATGGGCTGTGGCATTTGCCTGTGTCCCATTAAAATGCTGAAGAGATGGGGTGAGGCTCAGTGGGAGGAGAAAGGAGAAATACAAGAGGTTTTTTTTTAATTTAATATTTTTAAATAATAAATACTGTATTTTGTATCATTTTTACATTTTTTTAAAAAGTCAGATTTTACCAAATTTTTACTTTAACCACATGAAGCTATGTACCAGTATATGTAAATGCACTGAGGCTGTGTGTATGATATTGTGATTTAAAGGTATGGTTTTAATTTTGCTAGTTGTTTATGTCACAAGTATTGCCACAACATTAAGTGATATAAAGGATTTATGATTTATGAGTAGCATTAATACAAAAAAAATTACTAAGGCCCGTTACAGACGGGTCATATAGTACGCGCGGAGCGCATACTAGGGTTAAGAAGGGGCGGTGCTTCCACACACCCCTAACCTTAGTGCGCGCTCTGCGCACACAAAATGGCGGCAGCTGTTCCACACAGCCGCCGCCATGACGACGTCACGACCATGGCACCTCTATACGGGGCGGTGTGGACGTGACATCGTCACTCCGCGCCAGGGCACTTAGTGCACCCTTTGCGCGGAGCAGGAAGGAGCTCCGTTTCGGAGCTCCTTCCTGGCTTGCGCCACTGGGCGCAGCCTTCAAAAGGGCTGCGCCCAGCGGCGCAAAGGAGAAAGGGGCCAAGCAGCCCCTTTCTCCTTCTCCCCACCGCTGTGGAAAGCCCCAAGGACACCCCTTTGCCGCTTCCCCGCAGCCCGGAAAGCAGCGGATCGGGGCCTCAGCGGCTGCCGGTCTAACCACTGAGGCCCCAATACACCAGGGAAAGGGGTGGGTGCAGGCCACCCCAAACGGTATTCTGTATGGTGTGGGATAGGAAGAGGTCAGTGAAGGGAGGGGTGACTCCAACCCTAGTGACACCACTGTGTTCAGCAGCAATTTTTTCCCACTATCTCCTCGTCCTTTTCAAGAAATAATAGCTTAATAACTACTGAATTAATCATATTGGGTAATTTGTCAGAAGAAGGCATTTATATATCCAGAAGGAAGACAAAAACTACGGTAGATTCAGTACTTATAGTTATGAGAGGCCTCATAGCTTGTACTCCTAGCAAGATAATCAGATCATCAGAATAGGTTTGGAGTACTCAGGCAAAAGACTATTTTCAGAGGTAGAGGAGTAATCTAGGGCCCATACAGACAGGCCAAAATAAAGCTGCTTTGGGTCACTTTGGAGGTATGCTGTTTAAATGATACATGCATCTTAAGAGACCAGAAGCTGCACCAAAGCACACTTCAGTCCTTAGGACTGGAGCATGGCTTTGGCATGGCTTCCGGCCTCTTTGGAGATATGCCATTTAAATGATGCATGCATCCTAAGAGGCTGAAAGCCATGCCAAAGCCACGCTCCAGTGACCCAAAGCAGCTTTATTTTGGCCTGTCTGTACAGACCCCTAGTTACAAGTTACATAAGCCAATTTTTTTTTTGATGCACTGAGGCTCCTATGCTATGCAAATGTACCCCAGAGTTACGTTCTGCTTTGCTGAATGAGTTCTACTTCTAAAGGATTGCAGGTTAAGTGCAAAGATGACTGCTTCTTATTGCATAACTCTCTGCCTTAAAGCACCTAAGTATCTTTGGTTCTTACTGATTTTTCTCAGTTACAGTCAAATTGAAACCATGACTATTCAGATGAAGATGATTATTTCTGCTTTCAAAAATCAATGGACTCACCTCCAAGAAAAACAGCCCTACGGATGTTTATTTGAAAGTCAATCTCCATGAGTTCAATGGTAACAACTGCTCCCAAGTAAATACACACAAAATGGGAAATACAACTCAAAACAATTTTATTTTGCCTGGAGGAAAATGTAGTTAACTTTCAAAAGCTTGGGTTTTCCTGAGAAAAGCTGTACCAGTACGTTCCTCAGCAACCACAACTTTTGACACTTTTGATCTTGGTAGTTCTGCACCACCTAAAATGAAGAGGCATCCATCCTATCTTCTGACCATCTACCTTGACATTAATGTAGAAAGCCACTTGACAGTGCTGTAAGTTTCATAAGAAGTTCTCGAAACTGAATTGGAAGCTTTCTCTTTGAAGCCAGCAGTAAGGAAATACTGCCAGAGTACAAATAAAGGACAAGCTCTCTGGGATCACAGCCTTATATCTCTGTGTCTGCCTTCAACTTGCCTGTCAACTTATGGCAACCCCATAAATTTCATAGTGTTTTCTTGGGCAAGGAATATTCAACTGGTGCTTTTACCTGAAATATAGCCTACAGCACCTGGTGTTAATTGGTGGTCTTCTATGCAAGTACTAACCCAAGCTAAACCTGCTTAGTGTCCAAGATCAGACAGGAGCTGGTGTCTTCAGGGTATTTAGGCTCACTATGACTATACTTGGTTGCCACCAGTTCATAAGTTATGGATTTTCTCTTCTTCTCCTTGAAAAAATATGAGTTGTGTCAGTAAACATTAACAAGCCCCACCTTCAGTTTCAAAAGCTATGGAGAGGCAGATTCTACTGGTATATTTTTAAGAAAACCTATTTAATAATAATTAAATAAAATGGCAGAAGAGGGACTCATGATTAGTTAACAGAGCCATACAGTGTCAGTTTAACTTGCCACACAGAAGGAGAAATGCTATCCGATACCTATCTGCTCAGAAGTATAAAAATTTACATTAGATGCAAACAGGGCTAACTCTGAGGCAGCTGCACCTAACAAAGGATGGAGGCAACTTGGATCTCGAGAAGAGCATCTCTTTGTCTAATGGGACTTAAAAATATTATCTCCTGGAGTAGCCACCTGGCCAGAAGAAAGAGGGGCTGACCTTCATGAATGCCCCTCCAATACTACCTGAACTGAGAACACCTACATTTTGACAAAATGCGGGCTTGTTTCTCCTGTATGATTTTTAAAAACATTTTTGCCTGATGAAGAAGCCAGTGGAGCTTTGAAAGCTTGCAACATGAATTTTGTGCACTTTGGTTGGCCCCATAAAGGTATCACCTTTTTGTGAATTTTGGCTGTCATTGTACTGTTTAATGATTAAATAAAGTGGCAGGACAGGGCCCCATGATTAGTTAGGAAATCCATAAATTCCCAGTTTAAATTGCCACAAAGAAGAAGAGCTACCCTCTGCTTATCTATTCATGAGTATAAAATTTATATTGGATGCAAAGGGGGCTAACTCTGAGGGAACTGCTTACAGTGATTCAAAGAGGCAGCCATGTTAGTCTGGAAAATCAGTACGCAAAGGGATCTTGCAGCACCTTTGAGACTGAAAGAAAGAAGTTGGTAGCATGAGCTTTTGCAGACTTGAGCCTGTTTCCTCAGATGCACATTTGGAGTAGAGAGTCCTGGGACAAACTTAATTTGAACTGACATTTTCACACACAACTGGTTTACATAGATCTGTCTCTGGATTCTCCTCTTCAAACATGCATCTGAGGAAGCAGCCTCAGGTCTAGGAAAGCTCATGCTTCCAGCTTCTTTCTTTCAGGTTTCAAAAGTGCTACTTTCCATACTGCCTATGGCAGTTGCAACCAATGATTCTTTGCTAAATATATATGTGTATGTATGTATGTGTGTATATATATATATATATATATGTATGCATGATTCAACCCCATCCAATGATCCCACACTGTTAGCAAGTGTGGTGTAGTGGTGTCAGTGTTGGATTATGACTCTGGAGACAAGGGTTCAAATCCCAGCTCAGCCATGGAAACCCACTGGGTGACCTTGGAAAGTCACACTCTCTCAGCTTCAAAGGATGGCAATGGCAAACCTTCTCTGAGCGAAGAAAACCCCATAATAGGCTCGCCCTAAGTTGGAAATGACTTGAAGGCACACAACACACACAAATGCAGAGAAGCGAGTTCAATGGAAATATAATGAACGCCGCCTTAAAAGATTCATACAAAGGATCATGTCAGGGTAAGCCCTGCTGCTGCTTGTTGCTGTGTGCCCTCAAGTCCAACTTGTGGTGGCCCTTAAGGTGAACCTATCATCATGGGGTTTTCTTGGCAAGTTTTTTCCAGAGGGAGTTTGCCATTGCCTTCCCCTGAGGCTGAGTGTGGCTTACTCAAAGTCACTCAGTGGGTCTCCATGTCTGAGCAAGGATTTGAACCCTGGCCTCTATAGTGGCTCAAACCACTGGCTCCCATTGCTACTCCCAAGGAAAACATAGACACAGCCTCACTATATATTTAGGCATGGGCTTCCTCCCAGACAGAATGACCAGACTTGGTCCTTCTTTCCCGGCACCTGTCCTCCGTTTCAACCTCCTGTCCAGGAAGAATTCCACAACGTCCTCCATTTTGAGCATGGATTTACGTCTGAATGTGTGTTTTTAGCCTTCTGTTTTGTTCATTTGATTTACAGTACATGTATAGTAGTATTGAATGGCGGAAGAATTCAAAGACATAGCCCTGTAAAATCAGTCTTCAGATAGACCTTGTAGCCCCTTTGAGACTAACTGGGGGGGAAAAGTTGGTGGCATGAGCTTTCCTAGACTTCAGCCGGCTTCCTCAGATGGTTTTGGAAAGGCTTACTGTGAAAACAGGACGCTCTCATAGAAGAGCTAAAAAAGCCCAGGTGGCTCTGAAGGGATGCCTTTCCTGGAAGAAAACCCTCCTGTAATCTATAGGCAGTGAATACACAGATGCATTTGGTGGTGTGGAGGAAGCCAGGCACAGACCTATCTGTGCCTTTGGATGTCAATTCAAATTACAAATCCTTTGTGTATAGAAATGAAGTGGCGGGTCCAGTTTTAATGTGGACTAACGACCATTGTTAAAACTGGACCTGCAGCTCCATTTCCATACACAAAGGATTTGTAATTTGAATTGACATCTTCACATACCAATGGCACATACAGTGGGCCCTTGTGATACGCTGGGGTCTGGTTCCAAGATCCCCGTGGATAACAAAATCCGTGGATGCTCAAGTACCATTAAATATAATAACACAGCAAAATGGTGTCCCTTATAAAAATGGAAAATCAAGGTTGATATTTGAAATGTATACCTTTTTTGAACATTTTTAAACTGTGTATGCTTGAATCTGTGCATAAAAAATCAGTGTATAAGAAGGGCCGGCTGTATATGTCTGTGCCTGGCTTCCACTCCACCAAATGGATCTGAGGAAGCAGACAGAAGTCATGCCGCCAACTCCTTTCTTGCAGTGGGTCTCAAAGGGGCTACAAGATCTCTCCACGATTGTTGTTGTTGTTGTTATTATGTACATCCAGATGCATATCTGTGGAAGCAGACTGAAGTCTACTGAAGCTTATGCTGCCAACTTCTTTCTTTGAGCGGGTCTCAAAGGGTCTGCAAGGTCTCTTCACAATTATTACTATCCCTCTGGCTTTTCTTCCTGAGCAATTATTACACAGCATATCCAAATGCATCTGAGGAAGTAGACTGAAGTCTAGGTAAGCTCCTGCTGCCAACTCCTTCCTTTCAGTGAGTCTCAAAGATCCATCTCTAAGTAGCATTACATGTATTTAGCTTTTGTTGGTCCTCCCTGCGGTCAGAGGCCCTCTGGCCCAGCCTAGTCCAGGGCAAAGCCTCCCTCCTACTGCCCTCAAACAGGACTGACAGGATTAGGCTCCATCTATGCAACATAGTCATACACACCCCACTCAACCCCTCCCTCCTTCCTGAAGGAGGTGGAGGGCTAAGCCTTGGAACGCAAGGTCCAAGCCCCGCCCAACAGGGGGAGGGGCCTCAGAGCTGAGGGGAGGGGCGGGGCGACAGGGAGCGGAACCCTCCCCCATCCAACCGAGATCCCGAGAGGTCAGAGAGAGCTGCCAATCAAAAGAAAGGAAAAAAGGGGGGCGGAAAAACCACGCCCACTTCATATTGCTCCGCCTGAGGCAGAGAACAGGGGGCGGAGCCTCAGAGCTGAGGGAGGGAGGAAGGGAGGGCAGGAAAAATACCAATCCGACTGAGGCTGAGAGAGAGCCTCTATTCCCGCCCGTTGGGCTGCGAGTGGTCAGAGAGCGCTGCCAATCAAGAGAGAGCAAAGGAAAGGGGAAAACCACGCCCACTTCACATTGCTCCTCCCACTTTGCGCGCGAGAGAGAAAGAAGGGGCGGGTAGATAGGCGGCCGTTGCGCGCGCGCCCGCCCGCCCGCCCACCAACTGTCCTGACCAGAGAGCAGGAAAGGAGGGCAAGAGTGCGCAGGCGCGCGCGAGAGAGAAGGCGGGCGGGAGCGCGGGGCGGGTCTGGTGCCGTTGGAGGGAGGAGGAGGAGGGAGTTTGAAAGGAAGGGGAAAATCGGAGCGAGGCGGAGAGAGGAAACAAAAACAATCGCCCGGGCGCCGCCATCTTGGGTCTGGCTCTCCCCGCCGCCAGCAGCCCCAACGCGAGTGAATGGGTAGCTATGAAAGTACCACAGGGGCGCAGAGGGGCAGGGAGGAGGGCCGCTCAGCCGGGGCTGGGGGGCCGTGAAGGAAGCGCCCACGCCCCCTCCCTCCCCGCCTCCCGACGCCGACGCCGCCCGGAGGGGAAGCCTCGCCTCGGCCCTTCTGCCGCCGCCGCCGCCTCCTCCTCGTCCAGCTCCTCTGCTCCTCGTCCACTTGGGCTCCGAGGGCGCAAAGTTGGGCTCAGCCTCAGCAGCAGCAGCAGCAGCGTCGCCTTCTTCGTGGGCAGCCGAAGGGAGAGCAGAGGGCTGGACCAGGCGGGAATAGTAGCAGCAGCAGCAGCAGCAGGTCCTTGGAAAGCGGGGAGGAAGCGCTAAGGAGGAGGAGGAGGGAGGCTTCGTTCCCGGCTGCCTCCTTCACGCTCTCTCTCTCAGGAGCAGAGGAGGAGAAGAAGAAGAAGAAGGCAAGCAAGATCGGAGGCCCCCGGAGAGTCGGAAGGAGCATCATAATCACAACAATAGCCCCGAGTGTGTCCGGGGTCTGCGTCGCCCCAGCCTTGCCATGGTCGCCCAGCGTCGCCCCGTTTGGACACAAGCCTCTGCTCCTTCAAGGAAGGGGGCCTTCTAGGCTGAGGAAGGAGAAGGAGAAGAAACCCCCTCCGTTGTCCCTGGCGGGGTGTTTTGAGTATCGTCATCATTATTAAAAGGGTCCTCTCAACCCTGGAAAGTTCTCCTCCGAGAAGGCAGCCTTCTGGTGGAAGAAGAAGAAGAGGAACAAAAAGGAAGAAGGACCTGGGGACAAGGAATATGCCTCCTCCTCCTCCTTCATTGCTCCCTGGATGAAGAAGCCCTCGCTTCCCTCCGGGTTCGGCGCCTTCTCTCTTGCCTGCTTCTCCAGGGTTGATTTCAACGATTAATAGGAAGCGGCGGTGTTTCCAGATCCCTTCCTTGCGAGATCAGCATCATCGCAACCAGCGGAGTATTTGACTCTCGCTCCTTCCTCTCTTGCGTTGACAAAAGAGAGGGGACTGTCCCTGGCCCATGCCTCGCAAGGCGTGTGATGGAGACGAAAGTGTTGTTTACTAATAGTAGTAGTAGTAGTACCTCGGAGGGAGGGAGGCCAGGAAGACGGCCCCTTGCCTGCTAACTCTTAGACTCTTTTCCGTAGAGGAGCCGAGGAGAGAGAGGCCTCCGAGTGTGTCCCCAAACTCTCACCCATCGCTCCTGGGTTGGCTGGCAGAAGGAGGACTGGATGGACTGAGTCTCTAGCAGGCCTTTGGGTTTACTCCTCTTGCTTTCCCATATAACTCTTAAAGGAGGATTTTTCCAGGACGCTGGATATATATATACTGTATATACACACACACACACATATATATATATAGACACATATAGAATTTCTTCGTATTGATTTTAACCGTTTGGAAAATGGGAGCTGCTACCAAGTTGGTGTTTGCTGTTTTTCTTATCTCTTGCTCTTCAGGTAAAGTATGTTTCCCTTCCCACAATTTAGTCTTTCTTCAACCTTGCCTTTATAGTGTCACTTATGAAAGCAAATTAGCCTTTTCACATTCGAATAAAGAGAAATCTCTTCTTCACGAAGACCTTTTGCCAACAGCAATGATGATACATACTGGTCTTCCTTTTCTTGACAACACATTAGCTTGAATGCTACAAACCGGCATCCTGAACAAGTTTTGCCAAGTGCTGGTGTGGAAGCTAATAATTAGGAACAACTTGAATGAAAGGTTTGGGGGGGTTTAAAATAATCTGCCAGGATGTCAGCTGCAAAGTTCCCATGTTGATGTGAGCAGGCTTTTATGAAAACATGGTGCTGTGTTTTTAGGGAAATGCTCAGTCCTAACCAGTTAGTGCATCAAGTGGCCTTGGGCAAAAGGTACATGCTTTGAAATGTTGTCCCCGCAGCTTTATTCCAGGGCATGTCTCTTAATTGGCCCAGTGACACTCTCCGTTCTTCGTCTCATGAAGAGTGTCTGCTGGAATAAAATGGTGAGCAGGTTTTGGTGGTGGAGAAATGCCCTTCTGGGCAGCAACTGGTGATGAGAGACTCTGTAAGGTGTGCTCTGCGCTGGGGCCATCTAGTAATCAGTCAGATGGCCACTGTTCTTGGTTTCTAACTAAGAGTTAGGCTTTATTTTTGCACTGTGTGGGATGTGAATGTCTGGTGTTAGTTAAAGAGTAGCGTGGATATTAAATCTGAATTGGTAGATACATCTGTCATGATTTCACTTTTATTTCCATCATTAGATAAATTCTGCTCTGCAGCAGTTGTCTAATATGTGTAGGATCTTGCTGAATGGTACACTCTCTTGTGGTTATTAAATGGATGCAGTCTAGTCTTGTGTCTGTAATGTTATTGATCTATTATTCCGTGTGGGTTGACTATGCTCTGAAATGGCGATCACTGCTAGAGACTGAACAGAGACTACAGTACTACTTAAAGGGGAAATATAACTGAACTAATCATAGTAGCCCATCAAATGAAGCTACAATAAACTGTCTATGTAGTCGTACTGTGCAGCCACCTTAATTTCCCAATGAAAGTTGCTTATATGCTTGTATTATATGCTTTAAAAAAAGTTTTCTTAAATGTAGAAGAATCTTATGTCTCCTCCTCTTTATTTCATTTTGTAAATTCTAATCAAGTTTTCCTTTTCAGAGATGTATCTTACCAATGGTTTAACACTGTTCCTGTCAGTAAAAACAAGTAAGCATAGTGCATATATAATCAATGTCAAACTTTCAACTTCGTCCCAAATATGTTTACTTGAAATTAGATTCCTCTTGCATTTCAGAGAAGTTTACTACTTGGCTATGCCCAGCTTAAGTGTTATGCTTTTGATTTAGTCAGAAGGATTCTTTGATTCAAGAGGCAATCTGTTATGTGAAGTTCATGTTCTTGTCTGTAGTACTGTAAGTTTTCTGCATGTTAACTGCTATATAAGGCATGCGTAGGAAAGGAGCATGGATGGTTAGAAATATGCATAGCAGCTCACGTGAATGCATTGCTTTTATAATTGCCACTGCTGTGGATGCAACATTTTTTGGAAAGGAAGTAACTGGTGAAAACACTTAAGATAGTTAAAAACTTAGATTCTTACTAGAGTAGGCTACATATGTTTTTCCTGTTACCTTTGTTAAGTTAGGCTTCTGTTTGGCGGAATTAAGCACGATTAAAGCATAACAGCCAAAGCTCACTTGTTAGTTCTAGGTGGAATAGGTGCATTAAATCAAAGGAAACTTGGTAAGCCAACACTTAATGTCAGTCGGGTTGTTCTGATTGGAGCTAACAGTTGAATTTAAGCCTATCTTTTTAAACTGTAAAATCATGGAAACAAATGACTTTTTAAATACAGTCGGCCCTTCTTATACACTGATTTTTTGTACACAGATTCAAGCATCTATGGTTTGAAAATGTTCCAAAAAAGTATAAGTTTCAAATATCAAACCTTGATTTTCCATTTTTATAAAGGACACCATTTTGCTATGTCATTATATTTAATGGGACTGGAGCATCCACGGATTTTGTTATCCACAGGGATCTTGGAACCAGACCCTAGCGTATCACAAGGGCCCACTGTAACAATAACCCAGATGGATGGCCTACTGTGCTCCACATCTCTTTTCCTTCTCAGATGCAGGCCAAACATTTTTTGTCCTTTATTGATGAGTTTTTAAGCTCTTACAGAATACAAATTACAAAGTTGTATTTAGTATAGAAAACCCCTTTCAGATAAGATCTTTGGAAAGGGCTATATTATGTCCGAGTTTCTCATTGGTTCTCCACTCCACTTTTCCATCCAGATACAGTGCAATCCGGTAGAAACATCACTCCTTTTCTGTGAATATAGAGAAAAGAGATTTGTCTTCTCTGTTCTCCTGTACCCCCAGTTATAAAATTGTAGTTGGAAACATAGCTAAATTACTTTAGGACAGTGGTCCCAAACTGTGCTCTTTAAGGGATTTTGGATTTCAGCTCCCAGAATCCCAGACTATTGGCCAACATGGCTGAGGCTTCTGGGAGCTTAAGTCCAAAACCTCTTAAAGGGCACAGTTTGGGGACCACTGCTTTATGATCCTAAGATCCCCTAGCCAACTTGTGGTTAATGTACTCCTAGAAAGTCAGTTCCATAGAACAGACTATCATCTCCTTCTGAATACATATAATTCAGAATGGAAGAGGATGGGATTCAAACTAATTACTCAGTAAGCATAACAGAAGTCTTCCTACAATATTCTGTGGAATACTTTGCATGGAGCTTAAATCTGTTTTAAAACATACACATACTGGGAAAGTGGTGAAAGAGTGTAGGAAGTTTAATGGCAGATACAGTATATGGCTCCTTTAAGGGATCATATGTAAAAATTAATGTTGAGAGGATGTCACCAAGAGTGATAACAGCATTTTAACTAGTACAGTGGTACCTTCCCTTATGCGGCGGGGGGGGGGGGGGGATAATCTTAGTAATGGTATGGGTGATGGTCTTATCTCAGGTTGAAATAGTATGAATAGCTGTAAATAGAGAAGCTTTTAAAAATTAACTAACTCTTAGAATAAATTACCATATATTTAGATTGAAATTAAGAAAAAGTGAAAGAAAATAAGGCAGACATGATATTTTATTTGCATATACAAAAACAGGAAATCTTGCTCTCTGTGTGTGTGTATGTATGTATGTATTTCCATGTGCCTTTGACTTATGGTTGCCTGATGACTTGTGGTGGCCCTCACGAATTTCAAAGGGTTTCCTTAGGCAAGGAATACTCAGATGTTTTGCCAGTTCTTTCCTCTGAAATACAGTCTACAGCACCTGTTATTCATTGTTGGTCTCCCATCCAAGTACTAACCAGGGCTGACTTTGCTTAGCTTCCAAGATCAGACAGGACCTGGTGCCTTTAGTTTAATTTTTATTAACTACCATTATGATTTCTGTCATCATCCCTAGAGCATATATTATTTTGTTGTGGTTTGTCACAAACCTGTTTCCAAAAGAATTCCTAGTATATTTCTAGCTGAATTTCCTAATGATTTATAGTTGATGAGCCCAAGCACTGTCTAATGTATATCTTGTAAGTGGGGTTGTTTTTACATATATCAAGGAAGAGTAATACTGTTGGACTGTACTTGACCTGTTTGTTTTTCTTTTTGATATTCCGTGGATGTAAAAAATAGCCAGAGGATTTGTAATGTTTGGTAATTCTGAGATGCAATAACAATTTATTGTCTAGTGCAGTTCTGTATTGAATCTGTATTTAGAAACCACTTTTGTTGTTGCAGTGATAGAAGGATGCTGGTTTGATTACTAAAGTATAGTTTCCACTGAATTGTCAAAATGAGAGTATAAGGAATGTCATTTATGCTTCCCTGTCTGTCAATAAACATATTGAATGGGGGTGGCAGTTCATATGAGGTAAAACATGACACTGTAGTGCAAGGAAAATTACCATGGCATGAGAAACAATTGCCCCTGTTCATAATACTAGCTTAAAGGATTCTGATCTTCCCTGAAAAGAGTTTTCTTTTATTTACACACACACACATTTGATTCCAAACTGTTTCCAGAAAATTCTTTTTCCAGAGTGAAGCCTTTCTCAATAAAAGGAAATAACAGCTATGTCTGCATAAAATCCACCTCACACTTTAATCATGCCTAGCTATCATGGTTCTAGAGAAACATTTATCAGTATGAAGAATCACTCAACAGAGCATCAGTAGTTCTTCAACAAAGCACAAGGTCACCTAACAGTTCACTGTCTTTTCGTTCCACTAAAGACATAAAATTTACCAGATTTGTCCTATTTTCATCTTCATCGTTCAAGAGGTATATCCCTTTGGTTGTGCATTCTTTCTCTCAAAGCAACTGCTAGGTTTGTTTTGTTCTAGTCAAACTTGTGGGAACAAACTTGTTTGTTATTTTTATTAGGATGCAGAGCAGTGAACAACAACAATTTCCTTGCATTTAAGCCTGGTGGGACTTCTGAGTGAATTCATAAGGTGTGCTGTCTTATTGATGTTCAGTGTGACAAAGCTTGTTGGTATAGTATGGTTGGCCTACAACATTGGCAGGCTAGTGATCCACGGATTGCAGCATCCATGGTTCACTAACTCCCATATTATTCAGTGGTGGTGTATGCCATTGAATATGGGGTGGGAATATCTTCATTTTTCCCCATCAAGGGGGGGGGGGGGGGGCTGGAACCAAACCCTTGCGGATGGGAAGGATCCACTGTACTGATTTAGTTGCTCCAAATAAAGTAGTGAACAAAGAAATGAGTTAATTAGCTGTGAGTCCAGCCTCAGTGTTTCACACTTCACACTAGTTGTGCATTCAGCCTCAGTGTTAAAGGAAATTCTTAAACATTTGCTATGAATATCAGGCTACTTGGCCAGAATGTATAATCACGACTGAGTGTTAAACATGCATTTCCCTCACATGCCTTTGCACACAGAATTTTATTCCTGTTCTATTACTGCTCCTTATGATCTTCAGTTACTAGATCGTTAAGGTACTTAAGTGATATTAGTTTGTGTTTTGGATTTATTTCTTGTTTGGGCCTTCAACCATTTCTGACTTATGGTGACTCTATAATAGGGTTTTCTGGGGCTCAGAACGTGTGTAATTTGCCCGAGGTTCCTCAGCAGGTTTCCATGGCCAAGCAGAGAATCAAACCCTAATCTCCATTAGTAGTCCAACATTCAAATCACTGCACCATTTATTGCATCTAGTCAGTGAGTGATGCGTGATGATGTTACTGAAAGCTGTGAAAGTGTGTGTGGTTGGGCACTTTCATTTTGGCTTCAAGATAATGAAGAATTCATTGAAAGAAATTTAGGGCCGGAACAGACCAGCATAAAAAGCCAGTTTCAAGCCAGCTTGGGGGCATGGTGTACAGACGATGGACACCCCCCAAACACCTGGAAGCCAGTTTCAGTCCACCTTGCTACCCACATGTAGCACATGTGGCGTATATATGCTGCATGCCCATGGAGCATCTTACAGCTGGCTTCTGCCGGCAGCACAGGCAGTAAGCTGGCTTTTTGCTGTCTGAAAAAGAAGTGACTCTTTGTTGCTCCTTTTTCAGGCAACTTCAAGATTGATTGGGGCCACAGAGTGCAGTTGCTGCTGCCCCAGTTTACCTTCAGAAGGGGTGGCTTAAAGCAGCCCCTTTGGGACGGTCTATTTCATCCTATAATGTCAGTAGTGTTTATTGTTAAATATAACTTCTACTTGAGCTTTGGCAGTTCAGTGGTCAGATAAATTCTTTATTCTTTAAATTTATTGATTTCAGAAAATACTTCAGAGTTTACTCCTTGTCTGGATTTACTGAAGCACTTTCATTCAAAAATTCCATACAGTCCAGATACTTAGAGGTATTCATTTCTAAACTCTACCATTCAGGACTCCTCTATAGCTAGTCTTGGTTATGCAAGTTGTTCCTGGCATTCCTTTAACAAAAAATTTGGTACCAGAGGTAGAAATAACATGGAAGAATAGGTATAGGTTTCTACACCATGAAAAAGAAGAGGAGTTCATTTTTAAGTAAACATTTTGTTAAAAACAAACAGAAGTAATTAAAAATGCATATGTGAAAGGTCAGGTAAGCCTTGAGTAAGTCAGCAAAACCTATCATTGGTATTTTCTTGGCAAGATTTGTTCAGATTTGCCATTGTCTTCCCCTGAGGCTGAGAGCATGTGACTTGCCCAAGGTTACCCAGTGGGTTTCCATGGCCAAACTGGGAATGGAAGCCTGGTCTCCAGGGTTATCCAAACTAACCACTATGCCATGCTGGCTTCCTTCAGATCTTCTAAGCTTTTTCAAAATGCTTTCAGGAATTATTCTTTTTTTCCAGCCTCTAATTTCTTTATGATTTTCATTTTTGTGTATAAGTGTATGCTCTTTAAATTGTGCTGGGTGTAGTTGGTAAGGCAGGCTTATTTGGTATCTCCTTTTCTCTTTGGCTGTTAATACATGCTCAGTAAGAGATTCTGGAGGCAACTGCCTTGCCTGTATGCCTTGCCTGTTGCATGGCGGCACACACAGCTAAAGGAGGATCAGCTAGAATTGAATCCCATTCTTTCCTAGCTCAAGCTTTATTGCATTGTTTGCTGCAGACATGCTGCTGCAACCTGAAAGTATGTGCTTCTCCACTCTCCTTCACCCAATGGCAGTGTAGGCAAAAAAATTAAAGTACAGTGGTGCCTCGGGTTACGAAATTAATTCGTAACGCGGCCGCTTTCGTAACCCGAAAAGCCTTCGTAAGCCGAATTGCCATAGGCGCTAATGGGGAAAAGCCGCGATTCTGTGCGAAAAAGCCGAAAAAAGCACCAAAAGTTTTTTCGTAACCCGAAAAAACATTCGTAACCCAAAACAATAATTCCCTATGGGATTTTTTCGTATCCCGAAAATTTCGTAACCTGGGTATTTCGTATCCCGAGGTACCACTGTACTTCCAGTTAGACAAGAGGATGAGAAGGAAAAAGGGGCTGGACAGAAATAGAAAGATTGTGTAAAAAGGAGCTTCTTTGTGAGAGGCTTTATTTATTTTTACACTTATATCCCACCTTTCTCCCAAAATGGGGTCCAAGGTGGCTGGTTAACCAGGATATGCCTGTATACTAGTATTATTCTTAGAACACTGGCCTTGGTGTGCAGTATACAGCTTTCGCTCATGTTGCTCAACTACTGTAGTTTCATTTTTGCTTACCAGATCTATTCTTGTTGCCCTGCCTAGTAGCACAAAGATATAATTTATTTTGTAGTCCTCTTTAGCTTCTATATGGAGCTGTTAAGTGATTCATTAATTTGGACTGTTATATCAACAGTGTGTTAAGGCTGCATAGCACTTTTATTTTCAATAAATTCAGATTTATTGACTTTATCTTAATTTATCTTAATTTGAACGTAGTTCTGGACTAGATGATGGATATGACATTTATGTGTCCACAAGATAGAGCTGTAGCGGAACCTATTACAGTTCCAGTGGCAGTTGACAGTTGACACTTTTATTATGGAATGTTGATGCTGTCAGTCCTTCTGAGAGAGTGTGTCAGTTATGACAGTTGGTGTAAGAGTAACTGCCTCTCTGTTTTTGTTGTTATGGTTGTTTGGTTGGCAAAGTAATTTAGTTATTAAAGTAACTTATTTATTAAAGCTCTCGTGTAAAGTGAAGGCTTGAAGTGCTCTTGTCGTTATTTCTCAAGCCGGGAGCTTAAGGCCGTTTGCAGTGGTGAAGGAGTATTTTTCTTCTTGGCCTGAATACCTTTGCAGACATCTCTTCAGATTCCTTCTCCCTGGCGTCCTGTCGATGTGGTTCAAGTCTGTAGGTGGTCGTGGTGGACACAGCGCATCTTTCCATGCCCTAACACAGGGGTAGGCAACCCTTTTGAGCCGGGGGCCGGGTTGCTGTCCCTCAGACAACCGGGGGGCCGAAGCCAAAAAATAAATAATTAAATATTTTTTTAAAAAAATTAAATAACTAAATAAACCGGGACAAATGTAGGACAAAATTTTCAAATGGAGGGCACTTTTTAAATAAAAAATGGAGGACACGTGAAAAAAATTGCTGATTTTTAAAATATGTTAAGATAAATGCATGTTTCTGAGGCTTCTATAGACAATTGCCCCCCAAAGGCCCTGGCGGCAATTGGCGGCAGGACCGGGCTGGGGCCGGTCCCAAGGCCTCACCGGGCCGCATTCGGCCCACGGGCCGCAGGTTGCCTACCCCTGCCCTAACAGGATAAACATGCTGTGATTTAAGTCCAGCTCTCGGCTCCACCATTAAAAAAGGATGTAGATAAACTGGAGCGTGTCCAAAGGAGGGCAACCAAAATGGTGAAGGATCTGGAAACCATGTCCAATGAGGAACGACTTAGGGAGCTGGGGGTGTTTAACCTGGAAAAGAGAAGGCTAAGAGGTGATACGATAGCCCTGTTGAAATATTTGAAAGGATGTCATATTGAGGAGGGAGCAAGCTTGTTTTCTGCTGCTCCAAAGAACAGGACCCGAATGGATGCAAGCTACAGGAAAAGAGATTCCACCTCAACATTAGGAAGAACTTCCTGACAGTAAGGGCTGTTCGACAGTGGAACACACTCCTTCCTCAGAGTATGGTGGAGTCTCCTTCCTTAGAGGTCTTTAATCAGAGGCTGGATGGCCATCTGTCGGAGATGATAATGATAATAATAATAATAATAATAATAATGGATTTATTTATATGCCACCCAATCACTGGGAATCTGGGCAACTTACAACAGAGGGGATAATAGATGGTTCCCTGCCCTCAGGCTTACAATCTAAAAAGACAGAAAAGGAGAAGGGAATGGTGGGGGGAGGAGGTGCTTGGCAGGGGGTTCCTGCATGGCAGGGGGTTGGACTGGATGGCCCTTGTGGTCTCTTACAACTCTGTTATTCTATGATCCTGTGATCAGTTCCCATCAGCCAAAGAGTAAAGCGCTGTGGGAATTGTAGTCTAAAAAAATAGAAAGCCAAAATATTTCCAGCTTTGTCTGGCTGGATTGTTAGGGGGTTCCTAGTTGCATTTGAAATAATTTACTCTAGTATGGGATGCCTTTCTGTAATCCAGCAATAGTATGTCATATTTTCATTCCTGAAAGATAAGCAAGCCCTGGAAGATGTTGCCCTACTCTCAAAGACCTTTGTCTTACGGGTTAATATAGGGTTTCTTTTTATTTCCTATGCTATCAAACATTGCATTGTGGTGGAAACATGCAGTCTTCCATATGTTGTTGAACTGCAAATTGCTTCTGGTCTAACCAGCATAGCCAGTGCTTGACCAATGGGAATAGTGCCAGTCTAGCAGCTGAAGGGCTGTATGATTCCCAGACCTAATCTACATGAAGTTACTGAGTGAAATTGTACAAGTATCTGATCTGACATATCATTAATGTGCTGCTGATGCAGATCTTTCTCAGTGCTGATGCAGAGCTTCGCTGGAGAACTGTGTTAGATGAAGAAATGCTTCAGCACCTATCTTTAGAATTGCTTGCTGAGAAACCCAACCCACAATTTCTTTTATTCAATCTATGGTTTGGGTTCAGACTACTGTAAGTTAGTTGAATAAACCCCCTTTGATTTCAGTGGAACTTTTCCCATTGATTATGACACCTGTGTTCAGTTCATGTAATCTGGATCTAGTTCTTTTTATTTTTTGAAGTTCCTGGCATCTAGGAAATCTGGTAATATGAATGTTTCTGGTTCTTTTATTTTACTGTACTAGTAAGTTGTTGTTTATTTTGTTACACAAAATACATGTTTGGGAATGGTTTGTCATATTTTGTACTGAAATCTTCCAAGAGACCTTTAAGTTGTATTGGTGACTGCTTATGATATACAAAAAGGTCGGATCTGGATTTCTATGTAACTGAATAAAGTGCAGTTTGCCTAAAATGTGTGATTACTCAGACAGTACTTTTAGCGTTGTTTCTTTTCTCCAATGCTTAGAACAGATACTTTTCAGGAATGCAGATACCATGCAAGAATAGAGTCTCAGAAATGTAAAGCAAAGTCAGCCTTATCCTGTCATACACTTACGCAAATGCTGTAGATTTGCAAACATTTGCTAGTAATATTGTGAACCTTTGAAAGGTTTAAATTGTTTAAGTGGATTGCATTAAATCAAGGCATTGTGAACCACTGGTATTAATGAAGAAACATGAGGTTCTAATATATATATACATATTTAATGTTCTTGCATGCTAATAATTGGCTGTATCAATAAAAATATATGTAACCAACTAAAAATATTGCAGTTATTCCTTAGCAACATAATATAAAATCTCTGGTCATGGCAGTTTGCATATCTTTTAAATTATGCTTTATGTGATAGTGAAAATACTAAACCAGATTATTTACAAACTTCTCAGAAGCTTTATGGAATCAAAAGATAAGTGTTTTTTTCTATGACATGGAAAATAAATGTTAGTGTAGTGTGACTGACTGTCAAAATATTCAATATTTGCACAATCATAATGGTCAGTGTCCTGCTCTCTCTATAAAAGCTTGCTCTCAAAAGGAGTATTTTGAACTTCCATTGTTACATTTTACATCAGAAAAGCAGAATTTGAACCAAATGTTGAGTGCAGAAATCAGTGCCAAACCATGAGCCACGTTCCCACTACGTTTAAATCTGGATTGCAATCTGGCTTAAATGGGCATGATTCCCACTGAATCCGATTTTAGACTTCGGTTCAGAAAGGGGGGCATGCTTTTTGCCCATTTTTGCCCATTTAACCCACGTCAAAAAGACGCTGGAAAAATGGGTTATTTTTTTGGCTGGATCAGTTTATTTAGAAATAAATCGATTCAGCCCAAGTGGGAACCAAGCAGATTAGAATCGGATTCGAATTGGAATCAAATATGCCCTGGTTCCCACTAGCAGTCTGGCCCGGGGGCAGCTGGCATTACCTGGCCTCTCCTGGCCCTTAAATCCCCATCCCAGCTTCCTTGCCGGCTTCCCTGGGCTTTTAAAAAAAATTTCCCATGGCCAGGGAAGCCGGAAGGAGGTCGAGAGAAGCTGGAAGCCTTGCAACCTCCTTCCTGGCGTTCCCCTGGCTTCTCTGCGACTTCCTTGTGGCCTCCCCGGCTGTGGGAAATTTTTTTAAAAAGGCGCAGGGAAGCTGGTCAGCAGCCAAAGAAGCTGGTAAGGAGGCTCAGCTGGGAATTTTGGGCCAGGATGGGCCGGGCCAACAAGCTGTCCCTCGCCACTTGCCGATTCCTGAACCGATTCCTGAAACCGGCGCAAACATTGTGGGAACCACGTTTTTTCTGAACTGGTTTTAGGAATCGGTTCAGGAAATGGATTTTTCAGTAAGAGAGAATGGGTCCATGGTTAATTATCTTTTGTTTGTTCAAAGTAGATTTCTTCTAGATTGGAGTGAGAATGGTTGTCTTGAATTTCAGAAGCCTTCAAAGGTCAGTGCGGCCAAGGGAGATATATTGGTCTCCTTGGAGTTTTAAGCAGGAGGGGGGTTTGGGGCTCTGTTTATTTCCCATGGCAAGTAGACCTGAAAATATTTTGAAGAGTTTTGATGGGAAAAGAGCTTCTAACTCATGGTGTGGTTCTCTTTTAAGAGGTTAGGTATTGGTTTAAAACACATATTCTTGTGATTTAATGAAGGGCTGAATCCAACGTTGCACTGATGGTTGCAATAGAACAGTCTTCTTATTTCACTTCATCCTTACATACTACCTGAAAACTGAGTATGGAGGACCTCCCAGCCTTACAGCTTTGGGAAGTGCATGGAAGTAGGCTATAGTGGACAAGTTAAAAATATAAAACCATTCAAAACATACCAAAGCAGATGCCTCAGTATGCTACCATCCACCAAGTGGAATTCCTTGTTGAAGATAAATTTTTGTTTCCTTAAAACATTCATTTTTCAAAGTGTATTTTAATCCACTTTTTAAAAACACATTTTATCCTACCCCAGTTATATTTTACTTTTTATTTGGAAGTCTCTGTAAAGAGTATCCACAGCAGCAAACAGTGTAAATTGAGCAATAAAAGAAAAGTTTAAACCATCCAGAACTCAAAAACTAAGCATAGAATATAGATCTCAAGCATTATGACTTATCAAAATGTTTAGCTCATCTGGAGAGAAACAGTAATGTCCCACGTGTTTTACGTTAAAGTTAGATGTGAGGATTGCAGACTTTAAAAGCTGGCATAAAATATGAATCTCATTTTTTCTAAAATGACAGATCAAAAATTATTCAGCTGTAAAATGCAGCATCAGCTGGACACATGTAACATCAACTGATCACATTTATAGAGATAAATGATCTAACTTAATGTAAAAGGGTCCATCTGTGATACTGATAATCAGAGATTTATTTCCCCACCATGTTGCTTCTGTACAGTTGCTGCCAGCTGCGCTGTCTTCAGTGGTTTAGCGATCTGCTTGGTACAGGCCCAATGGGTCAGCAGTTGGAACACTCCAGAGCTTGCTGTGGTCAGTTTGCACTTCGTTGTTTTTTTGCACCTTCAAGACGTTTTCGACTTACGGTTTTCTTGGCAAGATTTGTTCAGAGGAAGTTTGCCATCCCCTGTAGCTGAGAGCATGTGACTTGCCTGGGGTCACTTAGTGTGTTTCATGGCAGAGTGGGGAATCGAACCTTGGTCTCCAGAGTCATAGTCCAACACATTTTGTAAATAAAATACAGTGGTACCCCGGGATACGAATTGATCGCGTTACGAAATTTCCGGGGTACGAAAAAGTTAGCTTGGAAAAAACTGTTCCGGGTAACGAAAGATTTTTCGGGTTACGAAATTTTTTTTGGTGTGTTTCGGCGCTTTTTGGCACGAAATTTAAAAGCCGCGGCTTTCCAGCGCTAGCGGTTTCGGGTTGCGAAATCTTTCGGGTTACGAACGGCGCCGCGGAACGAATTAAATTCGTAACCCGGGGTACCACTGTACTTCATTTACACTGTGACTTGACTGCCTTTTTAAAAAAATAGAATTGGGGTTGTACATACAGGGCACAGTGTGGCCTTGTTGTTACAGTCATTTATTTATTTAAGCTTATTCAGCATGAAGATATTGCTAGGCTGCTTGGAGAGCTGAGGCTGTTTCAAATCTTGTTTCTCCTGACTAGTGAAATCTTCCAGTTCTGGTCTTTCAGTATCCTTTTGTAGCTCTGGAGGATTATATATGCTGGGTGTATATTGGAAGACAATGGCGGTTACATACCGCCATTAAAGTACGCATAGAGCGCGTACTAGGGTTAGGGAGGTGCGGTGCTTCCGCACCTCCCTAACCCTAATACGCGCTCTGCATGTAAAAAATGATGGCGGCCGTTCCAGATGGCCTCCACCATGAGGACGTCACGGCCGCGCCGCCTCTATATGGGGCGGCGCGGACGGGATATCCTCGCTCCACGCCAGGGCACCTAGAGCGCCCTTTGCGCGGACCAGGAAGGAGCTCCATTTCGGAGCTCCTTCCTGGTTTGCGTCGCTGCTTTGCATCGCTGGACGCAGCCTTCAGACGGCTGCGCCCAGCGAAGCAAGGGATTTCTCCTTCTCCCCACCACCGCGGGGTGTCCTTGGGGCTTGAAGCCCCAAGGACACCCCTTTTCAGGCTGCGGGGAAGTGGCGTTTTGCCGCTTCCCCGCAGCCTGAAAAGCGGCGGATCGGGGCCTCAGCGGCTGCCGTTCTAACAGCTGAGGCCCCGATACACCAGGAAAAGGGGAGGGTACAGACCGCCCTAAATGGGCGGTCTGTAACCCATGAATGTGACCATACAGGTTCTCTTGGACATTTTAATTGCTTTCACTACCATTGGCCATAGTATCTGTCTGTCTGCCTGTAATGGGACTTAGTGGTGAAGTGTGGTTATTACAACACCATATTCATTCTTTTGGGGGGGGGGGTTAAGGGTTAGATAGGAAGAAGGATAATTGATTTTTCAAGGTGATTTAAATCACTGAGTCACATAAATTTCCCCCTGATGGGTTTGTTTGAAGAATGGTGCAAATAGGATTTTTATAATATGTTAATTTAAACTCAGTGAAGCAGTTTGCAACTTCTAGAAGGATATCATAAAAGTATTTTTCAGTGGCAAAAATGTGTAGATCCTTCTATCCTGTCATTTAGTATCTCTAACTCTTCTGCCTTATTTGGCTTAGTTCCACCTAGATGCACAGTCTCATTTAGCTTGGTTGTTGCGTGTGTGTGTGTATTCATACGTTTTCATGTGATGTTAGTGAACACAGTCTCGTTTTTTTCTGCGTACATAAGTTTTCATATAATGTTAGTCTGCTGAGAAACAAACTGAAAGTTCCAAACATAAAGCAAGACTTGGCTATTACTGTTCAGCATTGGAGAGTCCAGACCCGTTTTCAATAGATGAAAACTTAAATGAATGTCTGTATTTGATTGTAGGGAACTCAGTATGTATGTGACGACACCACCAATTTATTTTTATGAGACTGCAATGTTTACTTGTTATATTTGTGATGAAATTTAGTTGCTGAGTTGCTGCTTCCTCTGAAAGACCAGATATGCAATCTGGGCATGCTCTTGGGTGTTGCAGTGTCTGTGGATGCAAAGGTGCTACTGATTGCCAGGGCTGCTTTTTGACAGGTTTGTCTGGTTCTGTATCTTCGCCTGTATTTAGAGAAAAAATAGCCTAATCTCAATAAAAAGGAATACTGGTTATCTAGGTGTCAGAGAGCCAGCGTGGCATTGTGATTTGAACATTGACTTGAAGCCACACAACAACAAGGTGTCATTACTGTAGTGCATTCTGACTGCCCTTGAAAGATTTTATATGAAATTATATGTTTAGAAGGGAAGCTTTGGCAAGGAAAAATAAATTGTACAGTGGTACCTCGGGATACGAAATACCCAGGTTACGAAATTTTCGGGATACGAAAAAATCCCATAGGGAATTATTGTTTCGGGTTACGAATGTTTTTTCGGGTTACGAAAAAACTTTTGGTGCTTTTTTCGGCTTTTTCGCACGGAATCGCGGCTTTTCCCCATTAGCGCCTATGGCAATTTGGCTTACGAAGGCTTTTCGGGTTACGAAAGCGGCCGCGTTACGAATTAATTTCGTAACCCGAGGCACCACTGTATTGGAATAGCAGGAAGATTGCCATTATTGCTTGGACTGACTTCTTGATTTTTTGAAGAACCAGTAATATAAAACATGAGAGGGATTTGTTTCCCTTTGTAGTAATAAAAGTCATAATGTACAGTAAGGAGGAATATATTGTATTAGAACCAAAATGCACATGCTTTACTCTTGGTTTATAATTTGTATATTGAACATGTATTGATACATTAAAATACATTGTCTTGAAGGATTATGTTAATGTGCAAGTGAGTATACTTTGCCAACAGACAAGTGCTTAAAAGGTAGTGCTTTATTCTACCCTCTTCTCTAATAGGTTTCAGAGAATCCAGAATATGGTGAATGTAACTGGCACAGCCAGAAAAGATTATACCATACCAGTTCTTGAAAGAGTTGCATGGTCTGCCTATTTGATTCCAAGACAAATTCAAATTGCCTCCTTCCTGTATAAGTCTTTCCCAGGGGTGTCAGTAGGTGAGTGTGGACTGTACCAGCTCAGAGGGTGGTGAACACCGGTTTGGGCAGTTGCTGGTTATCCTTCCCAGCCACCTCCCAGGGTGCTACAGAGGGAGGTAGTAGCATAGAAGAGGAAGGGATGCTGCTATTGCAGAGCATTGGCTTGCCCTCTTTTCCCTTGCACTGCTTCAACCAGCCAGACCCCGAAAAGACTCCTGGGTGGTGGTGGCAGTAGCAGTGGACTGCCCCACCTTCCCTTCCCTCACGCTGCTCTGCCTTCCCCTCCTTCCTGAAGCCTTGCCTTCCTGAGTGGCTGAGGGACCCTGCCTGAGAGAAGCCGGAGGAAGGTGAGGAGGAGAAGAGCACTTGGAGGGAAACTGGGGGAAGGGGGTGGTGGTAGAGTGCTTGGAAGGAAACTGAGGGAAACCAAAGGAAGGCCAGGGGAAGAAGAATACGTACTTGGAGGGAAATGGGGGGGGGGGGGGGGGGGGGGGGGAGAAAAGTGATTGAAAGGAAACCCAGGCCACCAGGCCTGCCAGGGGTAGAAGAATTTTCAGAGGGAAACTGGAATGCAGGGAACAGAAGAGCTGTTGGAGGGCAAATCAACCTGCCCAAGTTTTCCTCCAAGTGCTCTTCTCTTCCTGACCTTTCTCTCTCCCCAGTAGCTGCCTACATTTTCCCTCAGCACTCAGAGAGAGAGACACAGGCAGGCCAGATGCACCAGAGGTGGCCATCTTGAGCCGGGCCTAGAATCTGGTTGTGCAGCTAAGGTGGTGTGCTGGGCTGTGTCCTCCTTGGCTGCGAGAGGTGGTGGCTTCAGGGAGCATGCTTAGTTCTCCTCACCAGAGCAGGAGCAGCAGCACAGCCTGAGTGGAGTGGGTGTAGGACAAGAATGAGGAGGTGGTAATGGTGGAGCCCTAGCCCCAGGCCATCAGATTCATGGAGATGCTTCTATCTGGAGCTGGTGCTACTTGTGCACAGGAGGCAGAAGAAGGGTCAGAGGACAGAAGTGAAGCTCTGGGACAGGGGACAGTGGCAGCCAGATTTGACGTATCCCTTCAAAAAAGGTCCCGGCTGAGTGGTGGCCTCAGTGGCTGGGAGCAGGGATGGAGCAGTGGCCCTCATCAAAGACACATCATTGCCACCTTTGAGGAGGGGACTGGTTGGGGCTTGGGCAGGGACCCATATGACTGCGCAGCTTCCACTACCACATCTGCTCCTCTGCCAAGTCACCTTCCTTTCCCACTTGCCCTGCAAGCGTGGCAAAAAACGGCTATGGCAGTGGCAGCAGCTCACCCCAGATACAGCCTGGATGGCGGAGGGGGTGACGGCATAAGTGGAGTGGAGTGACCACAGCTCTAGTGATGCCACTGGCCTTTCCCCATGGTAAAGTATTCATTGGAAGGTCTTTTTAGGGTTTTCTGTTACTCAGACTAAGATCTCAATTGTCCATTTCAACACATAGACAAGAGCATATTGGTTTTCACTTGAGGGAGCAACTCTATTACACTGAATTTCACATTAATTTTCATTTAATGATTTGGTGCTTTAAATGGGGTTCAGATCCCTGTTCAATTGTTTTGGAACCTTATTTTATTTTTATTTTTGAAGCGTGATTGTGCAGAGGTTTACAGTTGTATGGAGAGCCCCCACCTGTACCAGGAGCTCTGTTGTTAGGCTGGCGTGTATCATTCTCTAAATGAGAAAAGCAGTCAAAGCGTGTAGATGGTTGGGAGGCAGATACTGTATGTTCTCCTCTTTATATGTTGAATCAACACACTTCCAAAAGAAGTAAATAAGTCTAGAAGCAATTTGAGAATTATTGCAATATCTAATTTTTTCCTAAGATGTTTTTAACAGTCTTAATCTTTTTTCTTTCTTTAGTGCAGTGGGTAATCCTCTCTTATGTTGAAGTTTACTATAGAAATTACTAGATTGCACTTGTTTATTTGTTGTTCTGCTATAGAGTGATATGAGAGAGAGAGAGAGAGAGATCCACTCCTCCTAAAATAGCCTCTCCGTTTTGTTTTGTTCCTTGTGGGAAATAAGGAAAATACTTTGTCTTCCTTCCACAGATGCATTTGTTTGGATGCACTGAATTCCTTTTTGCCTGTGGTTGTACTTAAAAACAAGCTGGCTTGATTGGAAAAGCTAGGAAGTCCAGCTACAAATCTTTCTAACATTATATTTTGGACTTGATTTCTATAAAACAACCTCTTGCTCAACACACTTGCTGGCATATGATTGTATTGTCAGTTGTTACATTAATCTTCACATACTTCCCTCTCCCAAATTTCTTTCTTCACAGATTTTTTTGGTCTTTATCCCATTCTTAATGTCATTTGAGCAGTCGACTTTTCAAAAAAGCACGTTTATACTCTGCTCTAAGGAAATGTACTTGGAATTAAATCACAGTATGAAGAACCCACAAGTTTACTGCCATTATATCTATTTCATTTGTCCTATATAGTGGTTTGCTTTTGGCATGTTTGCCTGTTTTGTTGGGAGCGAAACAAACCAGGAAACAAAGTGCTCATGTGAGCATGACACACAAAAGTAACCACAGAGTAAATCTCTGGGGTTGTTTAGCTGCTCTTGCTGCTCATAACTGCTGCTCGTTCTGTAACATGTCATATGACCTCAGCTAGTATATAAAGAAAAATTTAGGAATTAGGCTAATGGTAATAGTGAGATGCAGATATATACTCTTTGAAAGGTTTGCAGATGTATACCTTTTTAAAAGGTTTGAATGTTAATAGGTTATTCTACAAACTCAATTGTGTTTGGGATATACATGCAAAATACTTCTAACATGGAGCTGTAATCATGTGTAAATAACATTACACGTTGGAGTTTCTTTGAGAAAGGCAACTGGCAGTTGGCTTGCATTAAAAACAGTGGCCTCAGTTCAACATCACTTCAGCATAGCATAAAAATATACATGCAGACCTTTCACTACTCTTCCCAACCTACTTTAAAGCACTGAAGCCATCTAACACAGGCAGTTCGAACTTTAACGTGAGCAGGCAGGATTGAAAAGGGTTTGGTTACCCTCACATAGTTGGATGCACAACAATGACACCAGTGCTGACGTTTGCTGAGATTTGTGGGGGTCTTTCTGATGTCTGTGTTTCTGAAATCATTGTGCATCTCTGTAGCATTCTCTGAAGATGCCAGCCACAGATGCTGGTGAAAAGTCAGGAATAAACTCTTCTAGAACATGTCCACATAGTCTGAAAAACCCAGAAAAAAATTATGGATGCCAGCCATGAACTTCACATTGTGCATCTGTCTTGAAGGAGAGGATTGCCAGATGCTTTTCTGATTCTTGTGATGGGACCTTGAATCATGGAATGCCATTATGAGGCTGTTTCTGGGCTTTGAAGTAGGTAAGAAATGGGGCTTTCAGCACTACACAGAAAAGATAATATCAACTTCCACAGTACCCAAAAGAAAGAATCTGCACACAGAAGGGACAGATGAATTATCAGTAATAGTTTATGCTCGTATTTAAAAGTTTGTTTACAGATCTCATTGGGTTTGCTTCAGTCAGGTTTGTGTGTTCATGGGGTCTGTATAAACTGAGTAGCTTATCTTTCTCTTATGAGTTTTTCTTTTGGGTGTACTTGACATAATAGTGAAAAGTTTTGCTTTTGTTTGGTTCTAGAGATGCTGATGTCCTCAATAAAGGGTAGCTGAATGATACATGAATAGTAATAATAAAAAGATTACTAGAAGTTGCAGCCAATTTTTTTATATATATACAAAAAAGAGCAAAATTGTAAACTGTTCTGTTAACACCTTTCTTTGTCACTCGTCTAGATCTTCTTTGAATTCAGCCTTTCTTGTCCAAACCAACATCTGGCCAATTCAGCTTCAGACATATGTCTTTTCTAACTCTATGATTCTGTAATTTCCAGTCTAGTAGGCCAGAGCTTTGTTTCTCTTCCATCCCCTAACTTTTGTAACATTGTTGTGATGGGACCTTCTCTCAAACCTTAGGTCACAAATGTGTCTCATGAAGAGTTTTGGGAGGACTTGTAAGCCTGCTATGACTTCCTGCATGGCAGGAGGTTGGAGTGGATGGCCCTTGTGGTCTCTTCCAACTCTATGATTCTATGACTGTAGATTGGTCTGTGACCTACTAAGTGCATTATTCAACCCTAAATGTTTGTTTCTGCACTTGGCCACTTGGATACTTCTTTTTTATTTGGCATACTTTATTTATTTGCTGTTAATATATATTATTAGTACACCTACATTGTTGTTAGCTGCCCTCGACCCCATAAATGAGACACCTCTCAAACCTCCTTTCCTCAGCCATTGTACTCAAGTCCTGCAGGCTCAGACCCTGATCTAATTTATTGAGTCTGTCCATCTGGTATTTCTACTGCCTTCCAGCTTTCCTAGCATTATTGTCTTTCCTAATGAATCATGCCTTCTCATTATATGGCCAAAGTACAACAGCCTCAATTTAATCATCTTAGCTTCTGGGGAGAGTTCAGGTTTGATCTGTTCTGGGACCCAGTTTTCTTTTTGACAGTCCATGGTATCCTCAGCCCTCTTCTCCAGTACCACATCTCAAATGGGTTGATTTTCTTTCTATCAGCTTCTATGTCCAACTCTCACATCCATAACATGGCGATGGGAAATACAGTGGCCTGGACGATCCTAACAAGGTATAAAATACACAAATAGCTGTATTTAAATACTGTAGCTACATGCTACTAGCACACTGGTTGTGTCTTCCAATTCTATTCATTTATGGAAATGTTCTGCCAGTCAAATTGTGGTCTGCTGACTGACACCCTGGACCTGTGAAGGCATAATATACTCTCAAGTTGTTGATCATATGTTTTTTGTGTGTGAATTCAAGCTTTTCTTCTGTGCCTTTGTTAAATAGATCAGATTAGTTGAAGGGAAGATCTTTGATTGCGGCTTTAGCTTGAGTGGAGAGGCCATGCATAGTGGCAAATTGCAATAGCTCTTACAGTCACTTTTGCCAAACACCATGCAACATGGCAAACTGAGTTAACTTGTTGGCCTGCCAAGGAATGTGCCTTTGCTTGTATGGCATTGTGCACTTTGTAATTTCTATTGCTGATACTGTTGTGATCCCACCTCGATCTGCAGGGAAAGGCGGGAAATAGAAATAAAATTATTATTATTATTATTATTATTATTATTATTATTATTATTTGTGAAATGTTTCTCTTCCTTGGGGAGCTGGTAAAAAAGTTGCAGAATCCTCTCCTTTGATTTTGTTGATTTCAGTAGTGTATTTGGCAATTGGATGGCTGATTGCAAAACTGGAGTTCTTCAGCATTAACTTGAGCTTTTGGCTTAGTCAACATGGACTGGAAAGACTTAACCACAATAGAATTAGGCTTTGGATGCTCCAGCAATCAGCAGTCTGAAACTGATTTTGCCATCAGATAAATATTACCAATTTTCTTTGACGTTGAAGGGATGGTCAAGAGAGTCACACAAGAATTGCCCAAGAACATCTTGAAATCTCCAACAAAGATGTTAGGAACATAATAGAAGCTGGTGTGGGAGCCTTAGATTGAATCCATCAATACACTGGACCCATAGGCTCCAGTTCTTGGTGCTTCACCTAGAGGTCTATAGTATTTGTCATGTGGGGAATCTGTTCCAAGAAGGTTCATGTGTGATCAGTTCATGTGTGATCAGATTCATATTCCACAAAATGTTGAGCTGGTGAATGACATGGTGGCATGTTCAAAGACATGATGTCATATGTAGTTCCCAAATATGTGCATGATGGAGATGGTTGAGGTGTATCTGGCAGCTGTTGTTCCTTCAACAATTTCTTCCTGGGATTCCTGGATGGGATTGAACACCGTGTCTTGTGACGTCGAAGTGCCTTAGTGTGCCTTTGATGGTGTGAATTGGAGCAAACGTGCTGTTTCTTCTATGCAGCCACAGAATGATTGATCTGGTTGGCAAATGTTCAATAAATCCATGGCTTTAGGGAACCTCATAGATTTGGCCTCTATTCAGGACATATCAACTGTGACAGGATTTGTACTAGGCTTGTCAGGAAGGAGAACAGTATAGAGAAAAATACTGGTTGTGCATTGAATGATCCAGGCAGTGCTGATCATTGCTGGAATCTTCTATATACTGCCTTTTATCCCCAGGTCCATGCCTAGATGAACATCTGAAAACGGACAGGTGATGCTACCCAGGGGATGGAAACCTGTGGGAAGAGGAAACTGAATACAGATTGACATGCTGACCCTGCAGGGCACATAGTATGGTGACAGACTTCTTGACATCCAAACTGAAGAGTGAGCAAATGGAATCCAGAATTTCCCTTCCAGAGGGTGAATCTACCTAGACTTGCACTATTTGCAAGGATTCAGGTGGAGAGTGAGGGTGCTGCCTATGCTGAATCTTGGACAAAACTGTTTTGAAGAGAAGAACGTTCATTCATGGCCTCTGAATGCTTCTTCCTCTTCATTTTCTTATGCTGCTTCTTCGCCCTTGAAGACTTCATAATAGAAGACTCAATTACCAAAGAGCATACCAGTGTTGGAGGGACATCTTACCACAACAGTATTGTATGGTTGGGGGGTGGTAGTTCTCCAGCTCAATAGCTTAGAACCAATGGTTGATACCAGGGCAGGTTTCTTTTGTTTTGCTGCCTTAGATGGTATGTCAGTGTTGCGGGGCTCTTTCACAGAGTGGCTTATAGCACAGTCAGAGGAGGTCCTCAAGAAACCATTGTCACTGGTGGTTCATGCGATTTCAAGGCCTGCTCATACAGGAGGGCTTTAAAGTGGATTCTTGATTTTTGGGAGCCTGAGGCATAAATGCCTTACAGTGAGAGCACCTACTCACATTATGTCCCTCTCCTAAGCAAAGAAGGCAATGCAAATGACTGTTGCAACCAGGTAATTTAGCCTCACCATCAGCATACCCTTTAGAAGAAGATGGTAATGCCATTTTAATTACAGGCAAAATTGAAAATGATAAACAGGTCGAGTCAGTCACAGGTAGATTGGGAGAGAACCAAGCTGAAGGTCATTCTGGAAAGTAGCCGTAACCCATCCGAATCAGTTGAGTGGGATCAATGAGGGATAGAGCTGAGGGTGGGTAGACCTACTTCCAAAAAGCTTATACTGTATAACTATTCTAGAAGGGTCCAAAGCATAGAATACCCAATTGTATGAGTCACAGAGACCATAAAGACAACGACATAAGAATATGTACAGTCAGAAACATTAAGTCCTTGCCCAGATCAAAACAGTGCCTTAACCTGGTGCTATTATATAAACAAATGTTAGGATAAATCAGCCTTCTGTTCAAGATTTCAAAGCTTAGGCGTAATTTCTAAAAAAATCCCCTATCCAATGGATGCAGGTTTTTAGGGAATTTCAAAGAGACAGAAATGGTTCTTTGGTGCTTTAAAATGATAAACAACATTCGCAGTGGGGATCAGAAACACCAGGGTTAAAGAAGATGGTAAAACATCAAGAGTATTTTGATCAAAATAAAGTGATAATAAAAAAAAATGCTACAGTTCTTCACACTAAATTTTCCAAGTCCTTTTCAACTTACCTTTCACAGAGCATGTTACAGGAACATGCTAATCCAGAAATGAAATGCTTTTCCCCATCTCCTAAGAAGGTGGAAGATGGTGCACTAATCTGTACCATTTAGAGCTGTGGTCCCCAAACGGTGCTCTTTAAGGGATTTTGGACTTCAGCTCCCAGAATCCCAGACCGTTGGCCAACACGGCTGAGGCTTCTGGGAGCTGAAGTCCAAAATCATTTAAAGGGCATAGTTTGGGGACCACTGATTTATAGGGTCAGAATGAGTTGGCCATTGCATTTTCTCAACCTGACCTATTTTCACTGGTTCTTAGAAGTGAAATTGTATTGCTTACTAGAACCAAACTTTGATATGGGAAGGGGGGATAAAAATCTGATAAATAAATTGAGTGCATACATCCTATTTCTGCTTTAAAATAAATTCACAGCAGACGTTCAAATATACTCTAATATAAACAATCTAGTTCTCTGACATTGTCAACAAGTGCTCCATCAAAGAAATGGGAAAGTCTTGCAATGTTTCTCACAAATACTGAAGCATTGCTAGTATTTATTTCATAAATACAGCTCATCATATTCAAGAGATGAAAAAGGAAAGAAATTTTATCAGATTTGTTTTTAACATAGGCAAATACTGCTTCTTTGAACCCAAAGATAACATGATTTTGAATGATTTATCTGGGGGCAAGAAACACCTTAGAACACCAACATGTTCATGAAAGACTTGAATAACAAATAATACTAAGGGTATAATGATGACAGTGAGAGAAATGATAGTTACTGTAGTCACATAGGAACTACCCTAAACAGCAAAATACCAATACTTAATACTAAGGTATAATGATCTTACAGTCCATCTCATCCAGATGCTATCAGCCTCCATCACAGCCTTCATCATCTTATAGCAAGCGACAATCTTCACCAAAAGAGAAACCTACCTTCAAGAAAAAGATCATGACTTGGGAAACAGATGCCTTTGACTCCTCTCTCATTCTTCTTCATACTTCTGCAACATTTGGTGACAGATTACTGCTTCCACCATGCCTGGGTTGCAATTACCACTGACATTTGAGTTCTCAACATCATCAGGAAAGGGCCTGCCATTGAGTTGAGGAGTGCCCTCCAACTGGGGTAATGCGTGTTAGCCCTCTTCCAACTCTCTTGACCTTGTTCAACAAAGTGCCATCAAACCCTGCCATTCCTGTAACATTGATCCAGTTGTTTATTCTCTTGATATTTCATCATCAGCAATAAGGATGAAGGTCCTCGACTCATCTTGGACCTCAGAGATGTCTGTTCCTGCATTTCACCCAAGCTCTTCTGGATGGTTACTCTATTGTTCATCCTTCCCCTGTTACTGGTTCATTACACTTAATCACAAGGATGCCTACTTTCATATTGAGATTTGACCATTGCACCAATGCTTTCTGCTGTTCGTTGTGGGAAGAAGAGTGTTTCAATTCTGTGTCCTTCCTTTCAGACTCTCCAAGACACTCAGGGTGTTTACAGAGTATATAGCCATAGTTGTTGCCTGGTTGAGACAGAGGTATTGTAATTTTCCTATATATTGATGACTGGCTTTTTGTCACATGAATGAGACATCCATTAACCCAGTACATCGACTGTATACTCTGGAACGGCTTGATTCCCTGGGTCTGGTTGTCAACCTGGAGAAATCCTGCCTCACCCCTTCTCAGATAGTAAAATTCATTGGAGGTAGCCTCGGTTTGACCTTAGTTCCTGCTTGCCTCTTGGAAGTGAGTTTTCATAACTTGATCCAGACCATTGTGAGATGTCGGCACACCTGGAGACTTCCTGCCAAATATATTTAGGTATTGCTCAGCAGTATGGCGTCTTTCACTGCGGTCACCCCATTGACTCATTTTTGATTTCCATCACTACAGTCTTGGTTCCTACATCTCTTCGATCCCTTACAGGATTCACCATACATGAATCTCACAATGCTGAGGTATGTTCACTGGTCTCTGGAATGTTGGCTTGATCCTGCCAATGTGTTCTACACTTGATGTTTATAGAAAGCTTGCATTCTATGTTGACTGAATGTCAAATTAAAAAAAAAAAAGTAAATGCCAGGTTGCTTGTGTGTTACTTGGACTCAAAACTAGGTCAGACAGCATTGGCACAGCATTTCTCAAAGTTGGTGGTTTCAGTGATTCACCTTGCTTACGATCTGGCTAAAAAGAATCTTTTCTTTGAATTCAAGCTCATTCCATCAGAGCAATAGCTGCTTCCTCAGCCTTCCTGAGTAGCATATAATTAGATGATGTATGCAGGGCTGCTGTGTGATCACAACAACTGACGTTCTATCACACTACCAATTTGATGCTCAACTGGAAGGGCAGTTTTGTTTTCCAGTTTGAAGTATAGCAATCTACAATGAGCCATAGGCCTGTTACAGATGGACGTAAAGTACGTCCTGGGGACATCCTAGGATTAGGGAAAGTGTGTGCCTTTCGCATGCACCTAACTCTAGTATGTCCCCAGGACGTACAAAATGGCGGCGCCCATTCCACACGGGGGCCGCCATGACTACGTCAAGACTGTACCGCCTCCAAACGGGGCGGCGCGGAAGTGACGTAGTGGGGCTGCGCGAGGGCACCTGGGGCACCCTTTCCACGGCCCTGGAAGGAGCTCCATTTTGGAGCTCCTTCCATGATTTGTGTTGCTGGCGCAGCCTCTACACGGCTGCACCAGCAACGCAAATGAGAAAGGGGCCAAGCGGCTCCTTTTTCCACGTCCCTGCCACCGTCGAGTGTCCTTGGGGCATGAAGCCCCAAGGACACCCCTTTCCAGGCCATGGGGAAGCGGCCTTTTGCTGCTTCCCCACGGCCTGAAAAGCGGCGGATTGGGGCGTCAGAGGCTGCCGCTGTGGCAGCTGAGGCCCTAATTCAGCGGGGAAAGGAGTGCCTACAGGCCGCCCCAAAGGGACGGTCTGTAACGCGCCATAGTTATCCTTTGGGGTTTGGTCGCTCCCTCCCCCTGCCGTAGATACCAAAATCTGTGGATGCTCAAGTCCCATTAAATACAATGGCATAGTAAGATGGTGTCCCTTATTTTAAAAATGGCAAAATACAAGGTTTGTTTTGGAATATTTTTCAAGCCGTAGATGCTTAAATCCATGGATGTAGAGGGCCAACTTATATAACTATTTTAAAAGGTTCCAAAGATGCACAGGCACAGAATACCCAGTTGCATGAGTTCACAGATGACCACTCAAAAGATCTATAGTTACAAGTATGCAACCTGTCCTTACCTGATTTTTTCTTAAATTGCTTCACAGTCATTTAACCCTTAGGGCTATTCACTGCCTTTATTAGTCCCATTTGGGGCAGAAGGGTAGGATATAAGTGCTCTTAGTTCAAAATAACCTCTTCAACATGTATTTTAACTGAAGTGGTTTGGCACAAGTCAGACATAGTATTCACCACGTCCCACTTCTCCAAGCATAAAAAACGAAAAGCATGTGCAAAACATGTACAAATATGTTTGGGAAATGCATTAATGCATCAATGCAATAAGGCTGTGCAAAACAGTTTTGATGGCTAATTTTGATATTTGTTACCTTTTTTGGGGATGCAGTAGCTTGCTGGCTCTTCAGCTTAGAAACAGAGATGACCCCCGCCCCCTAGTCAGTTATGACTATAGATATTCATGTCCAGGGACTACTTTTACCTTTTATATTAATGCTTTCTTATAATTTCATGATTATTCAAAGCAGAGGTCAAATATCAGCATTATAGTAGAAGCGGAGGGTACACAGGTGTAGTAAGTACAATCTGCTTTTGATAGTGGTATCTGCTTTGCTTATGAACAGACATAGCTGGACACAACCTGTTGGGACTCAAAATCTTTCACTGTACTTTCACTAATTATGTATTTGAACTTGGAAAAATCAAAACAGACAAAATAGGGTGATAAATTATATTTACTGAATAAATTGTAGCGGATAAAATGAAACATAGGCGGGTTACAGACCGCCATTTACTACGTAATGAATACGTACTAGGGTTAGGAAGGGGCGGTGCTTCCACACACCCCTAACCCTAGTATGTATTCCATACGTACAACATGGCGGCGCCCCTTCCACATGGGGGCTGCCATGTTTACGTATCGGACACTGTGCGTCTGCACGTGTCGCGGCGTCTATGACGTCGCGAGTCCGCCCCTGGCGCCTCGCGACATCATAGAGGCGCCGCTTAAAGAAGCTCCATTTTGGAGCTTTTTTGCTCCGCAAGGGAACCACGCAGTTTGGCTGCAGTGGCTCCCTTACGGAGCAAACAGTGGCGGCGGCAGACCGCCTCAAAGCAGCGGTCTATAACCCGCCATAGTAGCATACATTTTTAGCAGGACTGTGCACCTGATTTTAAACAGTGGTGTTCTGGGATACATACAAGATTATATGGGAGAAAAAGATCAATAATATTGCCAAGACTTTGACAAATATGTTGGAAGAGGGAAATACAGGCATATAAAGAAATGTTTATATTTCACAATTGTAGTTCCACCCATCTAAAATAGCTATGAATTTCTAAAGCACAGTATTCTTTATCACCTGAAAAAATCTTCCTCTCAATTTAAACAGTTTCTGAACTTCTATATGAGGTCAAGTTATAGTTGCGTATGTATGGTAGTTGCCATTTGTCCTAAATTAAACCACATGGACATGTATTGTGTTTCTGCTGCTAGACGTCTTATGAATGGAATATTAGTAACGGCTCTAATATCTGTTAGATAATTTGTGGATTAGAACACATTAAGTATTGTCAGTGTGATTAATTTTTCACCAGTTGCTTTTATTTTTGAAATGCCATGAGATTAAAGCGCAGTTTATTGTTTTCTGGCCTTTAAAAAAATAATGGGCAAATAACTGGCTGCAAGCTTTCTAGTGAACCTTTGAAAATTTTACTAAATTATCTGAAAAATAATCCAAAAACAATTAACATATTTGTTCACTTCTTATTTTATTTTTCTCCTGGGGCCTAAATTAGCTCAGATTGCATGCAAAGCTTAGTGGGGGGGACACACACACACTCCTCAGGCATTTGGGGGCCAAACTCCTTTTAGGATTTTTTTTAATGTATTTGACTCCTGGAGCCTCCAGTTGTGGTGAAATTTCACATGTGCTAAAGGGCTTGGGAGGGAATTTTGAGACTTTTTTTAACCTCTGGGGGAACACGAAAATAGCCCTGTGGGCCACAGAAATGGTCTTGGAGGCTACAAGTACCCCACTATATTGACATGCCACACTTTGCCCAAATGTGGCTTAGAAGGATGTAGAAATTAGAAGTTAAGCACTGTTGACAAAATGTGATGTGCTTTACAGAAGTTAGATTTTAAAGACTGACATTATCACAATAGATGATCTGATTTTTCTATAATTGTAATCATCTGTTAACATTAATTGTATCACATTTTATCATATTCTCTTTTTCCAAAACTGTTGAACTTTTGTGGTTTATATGTAGAAACAATTGTTAAGAGTCTGGTGATATTACAGGAAAGTGCAAGTGAGAGTCCAGTATTGGTTTTACAGCATTATGTTTCATTATAGTATAGCAGTTTGTTTTACGTTAAAAGGGCAGCATGACATAGTGGTTTGAACATTGGATTATGGCTCTAGAAATCAGGATTTGATTCATGCTCAGCAATGAAACTTTGGGCAAATTACATCTCTCAGCCTCAGGGGGAGGCAATGGCAAAACTCCTCTGAACAGATCTTGCCAAGAAAACACTATGATATGGCCTTAAGGCCGCCATAAGTAGAAAGCAAGGGCACACAGTATACATGCACAGTATATCAATTCATTTTACATTAAAGTAATCACAAAATACAATAACATCAAAAATCCACAAAATAGAGATTGCAAAATGCACAATATACATGCTGCAAGCTTTCAAAGCTCCACTGGCTTCTTCATCAAGCAAAGGTGTTAAAATCCAAACAGGAGAAGGGGGGGGGGGTGACAGTGCTAGGTCTGCATTTTGTCAAGATGTTATGGCTGTTGTCCTCAGGTCAGATGGCGTGGAGGGGTATTCATGCAGGTAGCTCCCTGTAGGTACTGGGAGATTTTTAAAGTCCAGGAATAAACTTTAAATTCCTTTAGCAAGACAAATAGCTGCTGCCTTTCAGATCTAGTTTGCCTCTAATCCTTTATGATGCTACAAGCCCCTTTGTTAGACATACAGCACACTGGATTTCTCAGGAAGCCTCCATGCTTTTGTAATCAGGAAAACTTTCAGATGTTGTTAAGGTAAAACATGCCAATGCAGTCCCAATTTTTAAAAAATATTATTTTACCTTTGTTAGTTATAGAACTCTAAAATCATAAAGTCCCAGTCCATTGGCACCCTGTTTAGTATTGCCCTGTTGAAGCTAAAATGTGGTCTCTTCACATCCAGAAATCCTAAATCCTGGATAAATAATCACAAATGTGTAACTATGGGTGTTTTGAGGGGCAAAAATCCCTTGAACATGTCTTGACAACATTTTACTTTGCATTAACATATTGTTTATTTTGAATGAGCATTCAGATAATTGGGAGGTTCCCGTTCATATTCTTGGCCTGATAATTTTTTTCTCTTTGCTGTCATTTTTATCTCAAAAATGTAATAATGCCATTCGTTCCCTGTGCTTCTTTCCATCTTATCTTCTAGTCTTCTTTTTTCAGTCATGATATTGTAAAATGGTTGATTCTTGTGTGTAATCAGTTTAGTCAAAATGACACAAAAATAATACAGCTATCTTTTTAAAAAATCAGAATCTCTTAAGGGATATCTACATATTTTTAAGTCTGAACACTACAATAAAATATTAAAGCCAAAAAGAGAAACTAGACACAGCAGTTATTTTGATACTTAGAAAATGAGTTTAACAACTTTGTAAAGTGAATATAAAAGATACAATACAATGTTTAATAAATATACAGTATCCGAATGATCAAGAGTTATCAGAGCAGAAACACAGGTTTTCTAGAAGCTTGTACTGGATTTACATCATGTTGTACAAATGAGCCAGGATGAAATCAGGAACTTCTGTTAAATAAATCAGGCATTTGCTATGTCTGTGAGAGGATGGTACTACAATTAAAACAGTTAAATGGTGACTGGCATAAAATCCACTGATGGATAGAGTGAATACTACTTGTAGAAAGATAAGAAGTTGAGTCTCCACAGCACAATATAGTATTGTACATTGAATCTGCTTGCTGCCATCACATGTAAGTTAGAAATGGTGGTCTGGGGCAAAACAGTTTTAGCTGAAGATTATGAAAAACATTTATGTTAAATGTTATCAGATGTGGTAGCATTACGGCAGGAATGTTAAGAGATAATTTTCTGAATTTCAACACCTCAGAACAATGCTGGAATGGAGTGGGGAGCCTTCCATGGCTGACTACTGGAGTTGCAGAGGTCTGCAGGGGGGCAATGAAAAGGATACTTGTGTTGAAGCTGGATATAGAGCATGAAGTGCAGGGCAGCCAAAAGATGGAGAAGATGTATGATGAATTAATGGTTTAATTCACACACAGGAAGATTAGAATTACTTGTCTAATTGTCTGAACAGGAAATTTTGGGTTTTTTCATTGAAAGCTGTGTTTACATCTTCCCAGGGACAGATGTGAGATCTGTCCAAAGTAAATAATACAGAAATACTGAATTTCATTGCTGTGAGAGATTGCCAACATTATTCGTCCCCAAGCCAGTAGTAGAGACAAGAATGTGTGTTCTTTCCTTGAGTTCAGTCTTATTCTGTGCTATAAAAACAATTTTCTGAGTGTTCAATCAATTCAGTGGACTTACTAATGTAAATTTCAGTGAAAATGAAGTTCATTATCACCATGTTGCATGTTAGGGGGTCTTCATTCCAACCAGAAATTCCCCATTTAAACAATTTCTACGACTGCAGAAAAAGTTACCCCACAGACCTCTTCCCTGCCAGATTTAGCATTCAGTGACATGAATTACTCTGACTTCCATAGAGGTGTTTTCCTGCAAATGTTTTATAACTGCCCAGGAAACTTTTCATGTAAAATAAATCCCAAGAACAGGGTGGGGATATACATGGTGCCCTGTCACAGCTATGATCAACTTCTGGATTTCTTCATTGATTTATTTCATTTTCCCAAGCTAATAAAGAAGGAGTACACAATAAACAACTCCATACAGGAGCTGATAAATTATTTGGGTGTTCCATTATTTGGATGATTTTATTTAGACAGAAAAGAAATCTTCCCATTTTGTTTCTCTTTAAATGTGAAATGTCATGATTAGAGAACTTTCTGCATCATAAAGAAAGATTCCTTGTACAGTTGGCCTTCCATATCCATGGATTCTTTATCCAGAATTCAGCCATCCATAGCTTGAAAATATATTTTAAAAAAATATCAAGGAACACTATTTTACTATTCCATTGTATTTAATGGGATTTGAGAATCGACAAATTTTGCTATTCACAGGGGACCCCAGATCCAAACTACAGCAGATTCCAAGGGCCCACTGTAGTATAAACTTCCATCAGCACCTCATTTCCTTCCCTTCAGCCACCATCTTGAGAGAGAGAGGCAGGCTAGCTCCACCAGGCCTGCCTGGAAGAAGACAAGCCGTCCCTTCA
>NC_056522.1:223067828-223198443 GCF_019175285.1 Sceloporus undulatus | reverse complement strand
GAGAGAGAGAGGCAGGCTAGCTCCACCAGGCCTGCCTGGAAGAAGACAAGCCCTCCCTTCAGCTACCATCTTGAGGGAGAGAGAGAGGCAGGCTAGGTTAACTGGCCTGCCTGGAAGAAGCAGAGCCCTCCCTCCATTCCATCTGCCTTGGTCCAGGCCTCAGAGGGAGAGAAGAACTGCTGGACCTGATTTCCTCCCTCCCTCACCATTCCCTTCTCCTTTTGTGTTGTGTCTTTTAGATTGTAAGCCTGCGGGCAGGGAACCATCTATTATCCCCTCTGTTGTAAACCGCTCGGATTCCCAGTGATTGGGCGGCACATAAATAAATCGTATTATTATTATTTGTCTCTGGAAAAGGTACTGACTTTATATTTCTTTCCCCTAAGAAAATTGGTAAATTACTGCCAAATTAACCCCACCCCCCCCACCCCGCTACATTGTATTTACACTTGCTAATGGAAAACTGTGGCCATTCTGAGATTGTCTGACTTTATGTATGCATAAATCAAGAGTTCCCGACCTTTTTGACTCGTGAAGCCCTTATTTCTATGGCAGAGCCTCTAAGAGGCCTATCCTTGTCTTACAAGTTAATGGTGTTTAGGAGTATATATAAGAATATATTCTTATTCTTCAATTTCATTTAACTTTTATATGTAAGGAGCCCTGGTGGCACAGTGGTTATATACCGGTACTGTAGCCTTTCACAGCCACACGGTTGTGAGGTCAGTACCAGCCAGGGGCTCAGCCTGGCATCCTTCTGGGGTTGCTAAAATGGGTACCAGCTTGTTGGGGGCAGTTAGCTTACACTTTGTAAACCGCTTAAGTGCACTGATAAGCGATATAGAAATGTACTTGCTATAGCTATTGCAATTTCTTTCATTTTCCTGGAGCAGCTGCGAGGCACCTGGAAAGTGCACACGGAGCCCTAAGGGCTCCTCGGCACACTGGTTGGGAATCCTTGGTATAAATCAAAGGGAGGAGGAAGGAAGGATGGTTCTTCCACAAATTTATTTACTCCCTGAATCCTCACTTTTATGAAACCAAGGAACACCTGAACTAATCAAATTATTCATCATTAAAACAATGATGCAGTCCATAATACTGTACTACCTATTAAACCAAAAGAATATACAGTGCACCCTTGGCTTACGCGGGGGATCCATTCCGGACCCCCCCCCCCCTTCCGTGTAAGCTGAATAGTGCATAAGCTCAGTTCTCCTGTTGTGCGGTTTCCACAAAGCTGGAAACCATGTATGGGGTGCCCACCTATAGCGCGGGCGCACTATATATGGGCTTTATTAGACTAAGGAGGACAACAACAGAATTTTAGCAATAGACTGATACTGGTGTTTTTTTTCAATTAAGTATTACTATTGAATAAATAATGTTTCTGCTGCAAATCTGAAAGATTGTACAGACAAAGATTGTACAGATATCAAACAAAAATCAATAGGTAAAAACAGTATTCCACCATTTAGAATGTTTTTGAAATGAATGCTGACTTGAGGTACAAACATAAGTATGGGGGTGGGGGGATGCAGTAATATGTGAATTTTAGAATACAGCTTTTTTCTGAGTGCTTGAAATGTTTGGTAACCTTATCTAATGGCTTAGTTTTTAATAACATTTAATCCTTTGTAGGTGCCATACTAGGCAGATCAGAAACACAGGAGTGCATCTTCTACAATGCAAATTGGGAAAATGATAGAACAAATCGCAGTGGCATTGAGTCGTGTTATGGTGATAAAGATAAAAGACGACACTGCTTTGCAACATGGAAGAATATTTCTGGATCTATTGAAATTGTGAAAAAAGGTTGCTGGCTGGATGATATTAACTGCTATGACAGGCAAGCAAACTACTCCTACTGTTACATTCTCTGTTTTATAAATAAACTTCTACAGTGTTTGTGTGCGCATGTCTACATGCATGCATATATTTAAAAAATGTTTGGTGAAGACTATAATTCAGAGTTCTGCAAAATTTATGTTTCAGTTGGCCATAAGGAGGTTTTCTTTCTGTCACATGTTCATAGTGTCTTGATCCCACAGAGATCTGTAAAGGAATTGAGATCTGAGTCTTAGAGCTTTGGCTGCATCTATACAACAGAATTAATGTAGTTTGACACTTCTGGGGTTTGTCATTTTGTGAGATATTTAGTCTTCTCTGTCAGAGAAGTGCCACAAAAAGCTACAAATCCCAGGACTCCATAGGATGGAACCATGACAGTTAAAGCGATGTCAAACTGCATTAATTCTTCAGCATGGCAGAATTGTAATCAATTTTTGACAAGGTGCTGTCACATGTACATTCAAAAAGAAGTCATTATGCTCTAGAAAGTGCAGTCATCATTTTTCATTAAGATGAATCCATTTCTCTCTTTGCTCAATTCAGTACTTTGCATTAATAAGAATGAGTTCTGGAATACAGGATATAGCTGCTCTGCTCAGTGGGCTATAGATGTGACTATCATGATCCTCTCACCTTTTGAGGAAATGGGCAGATGGCCTGCCTGAACCAAGGGATACTGAATTAGTACTTGCAAATGATTTTAATGCAGACTCCTACTCCAAGGGACACCTTTCAGAGGGTTTTTAACAATTTAATGAGCAGAGTCTGACTGATGGTTGTGCTGAGGCAGAGTTCTATCATTGTAAAATTGGTTTTATACCCTTTCAGAGCTGAATGCATAGAAAGGAAAGACAGCCCTGAAGTGTTTTTCTGCTGCTGTGAAGGCAACATGTGCAATGAACATTTCTTCTATTTTCCAGAAATGGAGGTCACACAACGTAAGTTTTCAGTTTATCTCAAGCATTTATAAGCTATAAGTAATATTTCTTCTTTGTGGTCTCTGCGAATCATACAAATGGGTTGTACTGTGCCTGCGCACTGCTGCATAAAAAAATTCTGGAATCACTGGGCAAAGTTAACTTTGCAACTTTTTGGCGGTAGCTCCGCCCAACCTTTATAAGTCCCCTGCGTTCCCGCTCTTTCCCCAGTTCCTTTTTTCCACCGCGTTAGCTGCTTGAGGAACTTCACTTCTGCTTAATTCACTGGAAAATTGACCTCGGACCATCTTGACCATTCTTGATATGACACCCCACCCCCCCGTGTATTGTTGACCATTCTGCGCATCTTTACAACCTTACCTAAGGACTTTGATTCAGCTCACGATGTCTCCCGCGTCCTGTTCCAGAAGTGTGATGTCTGTGGGGGTAAGACCCCCAGATAGGATCCTCACTCTTCATGCCTCAGCAAAGCCCACAATACCAAGGCTTGTGCACTTTGCAAGTCGCTAACTCCTCAGGCCAGGAAGAACCGCGACTCCCGCTTGTTGGCTGCCCTGCTCTGGTACCTGCTGCCTCAGAGTTGATACCAGCTGCTGCTGGTTCTGTGGTCCAGAGCTCCACCACTGAGCCAAGTGCCACCACTGTGACCGCTGGAAAGGGTGATGGGACCAAAGGAGCACACCAGTCAGAGTCCAAGTCTAAGTCCTCCAAAAAGGACAAGACTAAGTCTAAGGACTCAAGCTCCAAGAAGGATTCAGCCAATGGGAAGGATACGAGCTCCCTAGCGGATTCAAGCTCAAAATCCTCCTCCAAAAAGAGGCACAGGCCCTTGGATTCAGGAGATGGTTCTCCTCAGGGCTCCTCGAAGAAGAAGGCGGCTCTGGATTCAGGAGATGCCTCTGCTCACGGCTCTTCCCACAAGAATGCCCGTACCAAGACTTCTGAAGGCGCCTGGTCTTCTTCCAAACACAACTCCTTCGGTACCCACACAGGACGCATCGGTACCGTTAGAAGCTAGCTCTCCTCGGACCCATCCGACACCAGCTTCGGCCTCAGTTGCCTCTCTGCCTGCCATGTTGACCTTCCACCAGCTCTCCGAGGAGGAGGTCACCTTGTTGCCGGTCACTGATGCCAGTTCCTTGGGTTCAAGTTCACGAGGCAGAAGTTCATCACCAGGAGGACTCAGACTATTACTGCGACAGCGAGACGGACAGATACTTTGTCTCAGTCATTCGTGAAGTTGTCCACAGTCAACTAGGCCCTAAATCCACTGTGCCTCCAATGTCAAAGCCCACTTTGCCATCAACGACAAAGTTTACTTTGCCACCAATGTCGAAGTCCACTCCGCCAATGGTTCCAGTACCGTCTCCTGTGTCAGTTCCCCGTCCGCGTTCCATCGTTGCTACTGCCAGTCAGATGCGACACTCCTCTTCTCATGTGGTGCTGGATGCTCACGCCTCTGAATCAGATAATGACAGCTCACATCAAGGGGACTCCCATGCGTCTCAGATTGATTCAAGCTCCTCAGACGAGGTTGCCCCTCAATCTCCACAGGAATTGTTCCAACTGGGTACCTCGTCTCCCACCGGCGACGTGAGTACCTTTGCGGAGCACATCATTAAAATGGTGAACACGCTGGACCTCCAGATTACGCACACTGAGGATGATGCCGCTGACCCTGTTGAGAGACGGGTTCACAGCAAGTTTCCGATGCTGCCTTCCATTCCACTGCTGCTGTCGCTGGAGAGGATAGCCAAGTGCTCTTGGGATGTACCTGCCTCGCTGACACCCACGACCAGGAAGACAATCCTTGTACAGGATTGCGCCTTCCCAGTCTTCTTGGTTGTTGGCTCACCCCAAGCAGAATTCAGCGATTGTCGAGGGGTCTCAGCAGTCCTTCATGCCTAAGATGTCTCCATCTCCTGTGGACCGAGAGGCCAAGAAGGTTGACAGCCTAGCAAAGAAGGCCTACTCCTCCTCCATCCTGGGACTGAAGATCGCCAATTACAATATCTGTATGGGAGGTTAAATACAGTGCTTGATGGAGAAGATCTCTCCCACCATCCTAGACGTCCCGGATGACTGCCACGTGTCCTCACTGAGATCAGGGACGAGGCTCACTCCATCGAGAGCTGGCTGATCACCTTGGCTCAGCACTCCACTGACTGTTCAGCCAAGTCTATGGCGGCTGCTATTGCTCTCAGGAGACACGCTTGGCTCTGCTTGTCAGATCTGAACCCAAGTGCAAAAGCTACCATCGAGGACATGCCCTTCGACGATGCAGACCTGTTCAACAAGGAGACTGATGAGTGCCTCAACTTCAAATACTGTATGAAGGCGGCCGCCAAGAAACACAATATGTCTACACCATCCCAGACCCCGTTTCGAAAACGCCAGCGGCGGTGGCATGGCCAGGGCCAGCAGCCTTTCCAACAAGACCACCCATACCAACAGCAGGAACACCAAATGCAGTGCTACCCATCCCAGTCCTCTTCTTCTTCAGGCCACCGCCAGCTCCCTGCTCGGTATCGCAAGAACCACAGACAGGATACTGACCAGGCAAGGAAGAGATCCTGAAGGGTTCCTGTGTGCTCCGTCGCCTCCAACTCCTTTTGTGACATTTTGAGGCCTTTCTTTAACACCTGGGCCTCTGTGACTTCTGATTCTTGGGTCCTTGACATCATCTGCAGGGGATACGCCCTCGACTTCAAAGAGCTCCCTCCAATTGGAGCTGTTGTTTCCACACACACACAACACCCTCAGACACCCTTCTCGACGAAGTATGCACTCTTTTGACTAAGGGCGTAATCTTGCCTGTTGACCCTCTCAAGCTCCTACATGTTTTTCTCCAGATACTTCACAGTCCCAAACCCGATGGAGACATTAGGCCAATTCTATACTTGAGGTCCCTCAACTCTTATTTGGTCTACTGTGAATTCCGTATGGTAACTCTTGCCTCTATTCTGCCCTTGTTGCACCAGGGCCTGTGGTTCATGACGATCGACTTGAAGGATGCCTACTTCCACGTGGAGATTCGAGAGAGTCACCGGAGGTTCCTGTCATTTGCCGTCGGTCCCGACATGTACCATTACGATGTCCTTCCCTTCAGCCTCTCCACAGCTCCGAGAGTCTTCACCAGTGCATAGCTGCAATCGTCGCCTACCTCCACCAAAGAGGCTCCAGAGTCTTCCCATACTTGGATGACTGGCTCTTTGCCGCCCCCTTCCACGGACGAACTGCAAAGAGATGCTGGCTTCGCCCTGTCCCTCCTCACATCCCTTGGCCATAAGGAGGTTTTCTTTCTGTCACATGTTCATAGTGTCTTGATCCCACAGAGATCTATAAAAGAATTGAGCTCTGAGTCTCAGAGCTTTGGCTGCATCTATACAACAGAATTAATGTAGTTTGACACTGCTGGGGTTTGTCATTTTGTGAGATATTTAGTCTTCTCTGTCAGAGAAGTGCCACAAAAAGCTACAAATCCCAGGACTCCATAGGATGGAACCATGACAGTTAAAGCGATGTCAAACTGCATTAATTCTTCAGCGTGGCAGAATTGGAAAAGTCTCATCTTTCACCATCCAGAAAGATCAAGTTCATAGGCACCGTCCTCGATTTCGAAGACTGTGCCGCCTATCTCCCTCAAGACCTTTTCCACGCTCTCTGCTCTTCGGTCAGGACTTGCCTCGCCCAGAGGTGCGTGAAGGCCAGCGATGTCCAGATAGCCCTAGGACACATGGCCTCGACGATATTGTGACTTCGTGGGCAAGACTTCGGTTTTGGCTCCTTCAGTCATGGTTCCTGTCGGCCTTCAATGCACTGGCGGACCCTCCGTCCAAGCGGCTCACCGTCCTGAGACCCGTCGCCCGCTCCCTTCGTTGGTGGCTCAACTCCTAGAACGTCTGCGTCGGCATGCCTTTTTCCTCCTACACAGCCTCAGGTCACCCTGACCACATATGCTTCCATGGAAGGTTGAGGCGCCCACATGTCAAGCCTCTTCATCAAGGACAGGTGGTCTCTCACAGAACAGTCTCTCCACATCAATGCCCTGGAGATGCTGGCTGTGGAAAAGGCCTTAAGAGCTTTCTAGATGAATCTTGCCAACAAGGTAGTGCTTCTGCTGATGGACAACACCACCGTCATGTACAACCTCAACAAGCAAGGGGACACCAAGTCATGGACCCTGCTCGACATCACTCTTCGCATCTGGGACTGGTGCATCCCGAGAGGGATTCTGCTCCAAGCAATTCACGTGCCAGGAGAGGAGAACGACTTGGCCAACCAGCTCAGCAGGTCTTCCACCGTCTGCCGTGAGTAGAGGCTCCATCCCAAGACAGTCAACGACCTCTTCAGTCGGAACTCCCTGGATTGACCTCTTTGCGACCGCTGTCAACAGCCATTGTCCCCAGTTGTGTTCTCGAGTGCGCAACGAGAACTCCCTTGGAGACGCGTTCGCCTTTGTTTGGTCAGGAGAGATGGTGTATGCCTTCCCTCCATTCCCACTGATCACCAGAGTGGTGTCCAAGATGACAAGGGACCGCTCGGATGCCATCCTCATCACTCCCTGGTGGCCAAGGCAGCCGTGGTTTCCGTCCCTGCCCCACCTCTCCAGAAGAGACTTTCTCCGTCTTGAGCTCCATCCGGACCTCCTCACACTCTCCAGGATGTAGAGTCCATCACCCAGACATTGAGAACCTGCTAATGGTGGCGTGGAGGCTCCGTCCCTAGACTCGCTACCTCCCTTGGTACAGACGGTGATTTTGGCTGTCCAAAAGCCTGCCACCAAAAGATCCCACACTTTCAAATAGGAGAAGTTCCTGAATTTCCTCTCTGCGAGAGGCCTTTCTTTATCCCGAGTGATGACACCGGTTATGCTGAAATTCCTGATGACACTTTTGGATTCGGGGCTATGCCTCACTTCCATTAAGTGCTACCTTTCTGCCATCTGTTCCCATTTCCAGTTTGATGTCAAATCTTTTTTCAGGGACCCTCTTGTGAAAAGTTTCCTGAAAGGTTGCACCAGCCTTCATCCTCCGGTCTCTGTACCGGCACCTGCTTGGAGTTTGGATGCTGTGCTGCCTGCTCTGCAATCCAAGCCCTTTGAACCCATGGCCACAACTGACTTGCAGCTGTTGACTTGGAAGATAGCCTTTCTTGTGGCCATCACCTCTGCCCGCCATGCGGGTGAACTCTGTGCCTTATGGAGGGAACAGCCTTTCCTTAGGTTCCATGAGGACAAGGTGGTCCTCTGTACTGACATTACCTTTTTGGCTAAGGTGGTGTCTGCCTTCCACATGTGTCAGGACATTGTTTTACCGACCCTGGCCTCGAACCCAACCACTGACACCGAATGCCGCTTGCACACCTTGGACGTTCGGAAGGCTTTGGCCTTCTATTTGAACAGAACTACGGGTTCGAGACATTCTGAGAGACTTTTCCAGTGCTACTCGGAACCAAAGAAGGGACTGCCTGTGACTGCGCAGAGGCTTTCCAAATGGGTGGCTGGTACCATCCACCTCTGCTACGAACTGTTGGGCAGACCTCTCCCATCCAAGGTTCGGCCCCATGCAACTAGGGCGGTAGCGACATCCTCCGCTTTTTTGACTGGGGTCTCCTTGGAGGATGTCTGCAAAGCTGCTGTTTGGTCCCAGCCTTTGACTTTCATCAAACATTATAGGCTGGACACCAGGGCCAAACGGGATGCAGCCTTTGGGAGGGCAGTGTTGGTTTCAGGTTTACACTGATTGCACTGCATTTCATTTGTTGTCATGTTATTGAAAGGGAATGTCTTTTTGCCAGAATTGGCTTGGTTTACAGCATTCTTAGGTTTACAGTCAGGTCTTGCATGACCTTGTGCCTTTTGATTTGAACATGTTGAAGTACTGTTTATTGAAGTACTGAATACAACTGACACAGTTTTTGGTTCAATGTTTTATTATGGTTAATAAACACAGCACTATTTGAACCTTACTTGGTGTCATGACACTCCCTCCGCCACTCACCTAAGCTTGTCAGTCTAACCCATTTGTATGATTCACAGAGACCATGAAGAAGGAGGACAGGTTGCATACCTGTAACGGTATTTCTTCAAGTGGTCATCTGCAAATACATACAAATCCCACTTGTCCTCCCCTCAGTTTTCTACTCTACATTGCCTCATTCTCATGTTGCTTAAGCAGCGTAAATTTCAGAACTGGGAAAAGAGCGGGAACGCAGGGGACTTATAAAGGGTGGGCGGAGCTACCACCAAAAAGTTGCAAAGTTAACTTTGCCCAGTGATTCCAGAAGTTTTCCGAGCAGCACTGCACAGGCGCAATACAACCCATTTGTATGTATTCGCAGATGACCACTCGAAGAAATACCATTACAGGTATGCAAGCTGTCCATTTTCCACCTTTGGAAAGTTGTTCTACCATTACAATTAACTTCTGTTGGTACTAATTTGTCAGTTTAAAAAAGGTTTGTTCAGATTTTAAAACATAATTAAAACAAATGAAAATAGCTTAAAATTGATATCCATATGCCTGTAGATAACAGGTCCCTTTTCATCCTTCTTCACTACATAAAGATCTTTTAACCTCCTGCCTAGCCTGGTCACTGAATCACAGTCAAAAGGAGAATAGTGTGGTTGAGCGCATCAACAAGAGTGGCTTAGTTAGCTTCAGTCTAGCATTCTTCCCTTTTCCTTTCTCTGGTATAGCTATGAGGTGGAAGTGGGAAGTGTCAGCTTCCATTTGTTATATCTTTACGAAGAAGCTGATTAAATTACAGTTTATTGAAACAAGCCAGGCCTTGCATGGAATGAAATTCTGAAAATAGAAATGACAAACACAAGCAGCTACATCAAAACATTAATGCAAACTAGTAGTTCAGTGTGCAACACTAACTTCTTTCCTCTAATATTTACTATAAGAGGTATAACTGCACTCTTGTCATTTTCTGTGTCGTAGTTTAATCAAGTATTCTTAAAATTCTTGTTGATAAAGCTCCTTTAAATAAAGCTTTATCATAATACTCAGATTAAAAACTAATGGAACTATTATAAGTAGTGTTAAAGGGTTTTTAAATTGCAATTGTACATTTAAATTGTTTGTGGTCAGCTTTTCTTGGTTTAGAGGCTGATGTGTAAGAGAGAAAATAATGCTCCTTACTAGGCCAAATTCTGCTGATGAAATACATTGCAAGCTTTCAAGTCTTATAATACGTCAAGTTTTATGCACTTCATGAAAGCATTTTAAATGCAAGTTGATATTCCAGTTGATGTCTTTTAAATGTTCAACCTTTTTAAACAACTGATATATGTTATATTTTGTATAATACTTCAGTTTCCCCAACTTATAAGAATTGCTTCATTGTCCTTTGCATTAGCAGTAGATTGTCACAAGACTAATTGTTACTTTTTCTTATAGCTACTTCCAATCCTGTCCCACCTAAACCGCCCTTGTTCAGTACCTTGCTTTATTCTCTTGTGCCTATAATGGGAATTGCAATTATCATACTGTTTTCATTTTGGATGTACCGACACCATAAATTGGCATATCCTCCAGTACTTGTACCAACCCAGGTAAGTTGATTATTTTGGTCTAGATTAGATTTGGGTGATGATTATTCATTTCCTGTAATGCCCTGAATGTTCTTTTGGTTTAAGTTTAAAAGTCACTGCTTTCCCTTTTTGTTTGCATTGATGGAAATATTTTCTATTCACCGAGGAGATGTCAGTATCTTACTTCTAAAAGGTTACATATATCGAAGCAGATTGTAGTCTATAGTCTTAGAATTTAAACTTCAGAATCTAGCTACCTCTTAAATTACTACCCAGGCACATACATTATTAGATAATAAAGTTTTGAAGCTGTACAGGTGAACATTGTGAATAGAAGTTAGTGTTTCTAGAATTAAACATTATCAAACCAGTATGAAATAGTACTCTTAAACTTGAAGGCCTTGATTTCCATTTGTTAAATTGTTGTTTCTTATAGTATTTGGCTTTTACATTGAGTTCTATATATTGTTTAAAATTCCAAGAATGTTGCTGTCAGACATGGTTTTGGATGTAGTGCTTATCAGTAACATGAGCATTTCTAAGAGATTTTAAAAATATTTTCATTCTGTTTTGTTAAAACCTGCCCTGAGATTACATGCTGGGAAGTACATGATCAAATACACCTAGCAGTGCCAATGATTACAAAATGGGATATATGAACACTTGTTGGACATTCTTGCTTAAAGTATAGGTGATAGGGTTTATTTGTTTTGTTTTTTACTGGGGCATTGGAAACACATGGGGCAAATCCTAGACAAAGACTTAGTGGATCACTAAAGTTTTAAGTTTACTATAGTATGAAATGGGAGATTGAGACTTGTTAGTACTTAGGGCGAAGTCCTGCCACACCATTATGGTATTGGATAATTTATATCTGAATGCCTCAGCTCAGTTGGGCAAGATTCTTTATACATGATTCCTTCAGTAGTTACTAATTTTATAATGTTGTAATTACAGATATGAGGGATTACTAGTTTACTTTAACTCCTGAAAAAATATTCAGCAGATTATGTTCAAGAATTTGTGTACATGGAAGAAGAATAGATAGTGAAGTAATGTGGAAACAGTAGTCTAGTTAAGAACAGGAGAAGTAGAAGCCACGTGTTTCTGGCTGTCGGATACCTCAGAAGAGGTTCTAACCACCTTAAAGCATTCTTATATTGCCAAAACATTAGCCACTTCACCATTCACCCATTGCTATTGTTTTGGTGGTTGTTGTTGTGTGTCTTCAAGTCATTTCTGACTTACTGGTTTTCTTGGAAAGATTTGTTCAGAGCGGGTTTGCTTTTTCCTTCCTCAAAGTCTGAGAGACAGTGGGTTTCCATGGCTGAATGGGGATTCAAACAGTAGTCTCCAGAAGGGTAGTCCAGTGTTCAAACCATACCTATGCTTAGATTTGAAGAGACCAGAGTGGTAACTTTTTTAAAACAATTTTTCATTTAAATCATATCTCATGTTTTTTTAAAAAAAGAAACACCATAGTAATTAAAAGAAGACACAGTATGATAATGCAGTACTAAATACTAACATTGAAACTTACATTGCTGAATGTGTGTTAAGATTATATTAAACAATAATATTTGTTACTGTTGGGCCCATTCCCACTATTGTTTAAATCGGATTGTGTGGAATCACGATCCGGTTTAAACCACTATGGTTCCCACTTGGGAATCAATTTGGAATCGATTCCTAAGGGGGGGGGGGCATAGTTTTCCCCCAGTTAACCTGAGTCTAAAAGGAGTTGGGTTTTCCCGCTCCTTTTTGGGCTGAATAGGTTTGTTGACAATAAATCAGTTCAGCCCAGTGTGATCTCAGGACAGATTTGATTCCGCCCCAGCAGCCCCTCTCTGCCCCAGCAATGCCTCCCTCTTTCCTCCCTTCCTTCCTTACCTCCCTCCCTCCCTCCTTCCTCCCTTCCTTCCCTCCTTCCTCTCCATCTCCTGTTTCCTCCCTCCTTTCCCTCCCTCCCCTCCCCTCCTCCTTCCCTCTATCCCTCCTTACCTTCTGCCTGGGGGTCCCAGCGGGGGCTGTCAGGGCTCGCCATTGGCCCTCTTCTTCTCCTCCTCCTCACTGTCTGGCCTCCCTCTCCTTCTCAGCCCCAGTAAGAAGGAGGCCAGGGTGGAAGGAGAGAGGTAGCAGGCTTGGAGGATGGGGGCAGGTTCCTTCTCCGCCACTTGCATCTGTCCTTTCGGCGGTGGCAGCGGTGGTGGAGAAGGCTGCCGGCCGGGGCTCCTTGGACGTGCTTTCATCCTTCAACGATGTCCAGGATGGAGTCACATCCAAGGAGCCCTGGCAGCATGTAGGATGGAGGTTGCAGTGGCGGTGCCCAGGTCTCCATGGACGTGCCTCCGGCCTTGATGTCGTTGGAAGACGCATGGAGGGAGGCATGGCAGGAGAGGCTGGGGAAGCCTCTCCTGCCATGTCAAAAGAAGCCTGTCAAAACAGGCATTTCGATTCCTGAAAGGAATCCTGAAACTGGCACAAACATAGAAGAAACCATTTTGTTTGATGAACCAGTTTCAGGATTTGATTCAGGAATCGAATCTACAGATAAGTGGGAATGGGCCCATTATCTGCCTTCAAGTTGTTTCCAACTTACTGTGACCCTAAGACCAATCTATTGTGGGTTTTTCTTGGCAGATTTTCATCAGAAGGGGACTTACCGTTGCCATCCTCTGAGGCTGAAAGAGTTTGATTTTCAGTAATTTTGCTATTTTAGTTGACCTTGATCTTCTATGAGCATCTCTGTTTGTCTCCATGTGTTTAATTTGACAACATGGTTTACAACTTCCTCTTTCTAAATCCTGATCTGTCCCAATTTCTCAATTTTAGAAACTTCAGATCAGACGTGGACATCTGTCCTATATCTTTAATAGTCAAAAGACAGGAAATGATTCCTTTCTCTGCAAAGATCTTCTGTGCACCTTATAATTAAAAGAAATCCAGCTTCTTTCTTACCTGGTGTCTTGCTTTAGAAATATCCAAATAATTATTTATTGCTGGTCTTGGTGCTGTTAGTTGTAAGTTTCTCAGAATCCCTTTTTTTGTATCCCTAGTTGTCTTTAATGAGCCAGTGTGGTGTAGTAGTTTGAGGATTGGACTATGAGTCTGGAGACCAGGGTCCGAATCCCCACTCAGCCGTGGAAACCCACTGGGTGACCTTGGGCAAGTCACACATTCTCAGACTTAAAAAACGCCATGGTAGGTTTCCCTTAGGGTCTCCATAAGTCAAAAACAGTTTGAAGGCACACAACAACAGTTGTCTTATTTAGTTTCCTCTATACAAGTTTATTTGAGCAAGAGATTCTGTTTTTAAAGGATACATACCTACCCTATCACCACCACCCCATCTCTCTCTGATCTCTTCTTCCAAGCTGTGTACTAACCATGTTGAGGGAGGGCTTCGTGACATTTTGGTGTCTTTATTGACCTATGATATACAGTCTGGTTGACCATCTAGTATTGTGATTTTTGAATGATTCCCAAGCATTTTGGAAACATTTTTTACTTTTGACTTTCCCTTTGAGCTTCCCCTTGTACCAGTTCTTCATTAAAGTTAAATGTGAGTTACCTGCCATTTTCCCTAAATAAATTGCATTTAAAGACATTGTGGTCCCACCCTGAGGCCTAGCCATTCAGCGATAGAGCAGTACACAGATTAACATGGAAATCACTCCTCCCAACCCAGGGTCACACAGTATATATATATTCCACTCACTTCCATGCCAGCATTCGCTGAAGATGCCAGCTAGAGATGCTGGCGAAAAATCAGGAACAAACTCTTCTAGAACATGGCCACATAGTCCAACCCCCCCCCAAAAAAAACCACTATTGTGATCACTGTTTCTAGTTAGCAAAACTATACAGTGGACCCTTGTTATACGCTGGAGTTTGGTTCCAAGATCCCCTGTGTATACCAAAATCCATGTATGCTCAAATCCCATTAAATATAATGACATAGCAAAATGGTGTCCCTTATAAAAAATGGAAAATCAAGGTTTGATATTTGAAATTTATACTTTTTTTGAACATTTTCAACCCGTGTATGCTTGAATCCGTGTATAAAAAATCCGTGTATAAAAAATCTGTGTATAAGAAGGGCCGGCCGTACTTTCATCCCCTAGAAGTACTACAGGGGATGCTACAGAATCCACAACCACATGAGTTGTATTCATTCCAATAGTTCAGAGGCCACAGTCTTTATTTCAGCCTGACTGCTCTCTCTCCCTCCTCAGTTTTTCTTTCCTAACTTGCCTATTGCAGCTTGTTCAGGTCTCCCTCCTTTACTTCTAATGGTCTATTTACTGCTTTACTCTTTCTTCTTAAAAGTTTACTATCTTGTTCTCTTTACTGCCTTAAGCTTTCTTTTCCTTTAAAAACAACAACACCTTCCTGCTATGTCTTTTTTTTTAACTTTCTTTCCACCCCTTTACTTCATTATGAATAAGTGGAGATGGCACCCAGTCGTAGTCTTTTGAGGCATCTTGAACAGTCAGTATGATGGTAGTTTAAACTACCCATTATTATAACGTTATCTGCTTGGAATACCTCCCATGCTTAGTTTTAAATCTCAAAATTACCTTAACCATGTCTCCAGCCTAGGTTACTTTTTATGCCTCCTGTTGTTATCTGAGGTGATTCTCTGAACTAGTCAGCCCATTTAAAGGTTTCAGGTTTATCAATGGGCATGTCCTTTTCAATATAAAGGATACACTTCTCTGTATGAACAGAGACAACCATGCCCCACAGATTCTTTCCATTCTATTAGATTTATGTTATGTTCTTTTAACTGTGTTTTCACTTGAAACTATGCACTACATTTCTCCAATTTTGGCTCAGGGCCTTCTGGCATTGGGAAACATACGTTTCTTTCTTACAGATTTGCATAACTTTCTTCCTTATATTCCATTTTTAAAGCAGCCCTCTTTAAAATGATAAATAATAAATGTGAATTGACATGTTGACAGTAGAATTCTTTACTGATCTTAAATCCTGTGTGAGTGTTGTGTTGTGTGTGTACCATATGGTCAGCCATACATCAGGATAAACATAGATTTGTGCTCAGCAGAATTTTTTGAGCTGGGATGGAATTTTTTCCCTATGCTTTCTTTCTCTGCCCCCTAAAAACCTGTGCTCGATATTTGAGGATTCTCTGAAATAGCACAAGGACTAGGGAGCTTTCAGGGGACAGGATGATACATGAAAATTACCAAAGTACCTTTTTTGCCAAGGGATCGCTTTCACTCGATCCCAGATCCCTCTGTGAATGGAAGAATAGAGGCAAAATTCAGGATAGTCAAGTGTGAATATATTCCATTGTAATACAAAAAACTTCATATGGATTGTTTTACAAGAGGCCTAAAATATATTTCAGTTAAAGGACAAATATTAGAGACCATGTGTACATCTTGGCGCAACCACATTTGATATTTACTGCTTAACCTTTCTCTATTACCATCTTGTGGGTGGTGATCCAGCCAACAGTCAGTAAACAGGTGTGTAGTTATATGACTTTTACCATCTCACCATTGCCCTCCCACTCTCAAAGGTGTTTGGCGTTTGCATTTCTGGATAAATGGATAGAACATATATACGTTTATGTTTTCCTTGCACTAGCAATTTTGTGATCCTTTGAATAAAGTCAGAGCCCTGTAGAACAGCAAATGGGAACTTGATGACATCAGTATTTAAAAAGTGATGTCATAGTAGTGATGCGCTGGGTGAATGCTGATACAATTAAACACAAAATTCATTTTAAAATCCCTATTTTATGCAGATGCTTAACACACATAAAGTATTACATTTGCTCAAGACTTCAAAGAATTCTTGTTCTGTAGATATGCTGATATATGATATGTACACCTGTTTTTTCATATTACAAATGAGGATTATTTTTGTTTCCTTAAATTGCATCAAATACTCATTAGTTTAAAGCTGTGACATAAGCAGTAGTGTCACAAGGGTTGGGGGTCACCTGGTCTGCTAATTTATAGTGTCACGCCTGCCCCCATTGTCTTCCTTCCATATCACACCATACAGAATTCCTAGTAATATTTTTGTTCTAATGGTACTCATAATTCATAATTCCCATATTTCACTTAATGCAATGGTAATACAGTAGTTGTGACATAAACAACTAGCAAAATTAAAATTATACCTTTAAATTACAACATCATACACACAGTCTACATGTATTTACATGTACATAGTTTCATGTAGTTAAAGTAAACTCTTGGTAAGATGTGATTTTTTTAAAAAAACATTTTAAAATATCTTTAATTTTTTTTATTAAATTTTAATTTAAAAAACCCTAGTCTCCTTCCTTTCCTCCCACTGAGCCATGCCCTGCTCACACTGTCCCTTCAGTGTTTTAAAGAGGGACACAGATGAATGCCACCGCCTGTTTCTATCAAAAGGGCATGTGTTTGGGGACCAGTGGTGTCACCCCTGCTTATGGTGTCACTTGGCATGGATTGCATGCCCCACACTCCACTAGAGATGCCTGTGGCTGTAAGTAAATCAGAAAATTAATTTTGAAATGGCTTTCCATTAGTACTGATTTCATAGAACTGTATGTTACATCAAGAATTATGTATTGATAATGCTGGCTTTTACATGCATTGTAGGAGTATGGCTCAGTGTAAACCTGTGAATGAAAAATAGAGAATAAAGGCATGTTCTGGATACATGCAATTCTTGACACATGCAAGTCTTGCCAAGGCATGTTCTTGTCAAATTTGCACCAGCTTGTAGTCATATTTTTGACTGCATGAAATTTTGCATGGTGGGCTGATCCTTTAGTATATTAACTGCTGTGGTTTAGCCATTTCCCTTTTTAAGAGAGCACTAACTTTGTTTTCTCTCAGCTGACCAATTCAGAATCATTTTATTTTATTGATAAAGCATTTCTGTATTATCTTTAAGTCCTTAAAATAAAAGAGCCTCTGAGGTGATTTACAACAAAAGAAATCAATACAATTAAAAAGGGAATACAAAGTAAAAAACCAAACAGATTTTAAAAGAGCTAGGTAAAATGGAAAATCATATTCCTTTAATAAAAAATGTCTTAACTGATTGACTACAGCCAAAAGAGAAAGGGCCAGAGTAAACCCCTTTGGAAGGGAGTTCCACAGATGTCCTGTCATCAGAACCATCCTGTTCAGTACCTTCACCAATTACTCATTTCTTTCTTGTAGAACACTCAGTATGGCCTTGGAAGATGTCACAATTAGGGACAGTTTATATATAATCTGATGAGGACTAAATCATTGCAACTATCTACTGTGTCAAAATGATACCATAACTTTGAAAGCCACTTCAGCTGTGCAGTTGCTCTGTAGGTACACCCACTCCAGTGAGCACATAAGTGAGCATACTTATTTCAGTGTACCAGCACACGAGAATCCTGGATGTTGAAATGTTTAATGAGCAGCCCTAAGTTTGAGTAAGCTCTTTACTTGACCAAAACCTGTCCAGACACAGTTCTTGTTTCTCCTCCCACCATTTATTTATAAAATTGTGTTATACACAGATTGAAAATTAGCTGATCAGGTGGTGTGTTTTTTTTTACCAGTTCCAATATATAATTAAAATGGCAAAGCAAGCTTTTTATTTTCTCTAGTACATGATCTGATAGACATTTTGTTAAGTGATTTTCTGTAAACTAAAAGTGTGTGGATGGGTTCTAAAGATGCTATTTGAAGATAAAACCTGGTTATATGCAAAATTAATTTGGCAAATCAAGTTTATCAAGACAGAGTATATTTCAGTTTTGCATTTAAGCATGGAATATGTTGTCATTTTTCTAAAGTGGTCATAAGAAACCAAGCGAACTGCTAGAAAATAGAAACACCTGACTATGCCTAGCATAGACATTCTGCTTTTAAGCCCTCACCTGTCAGCCCCTTAGAGCAGGCCTTAACAACATATAGCCTGGGGGCCACATGAGGCCCACCAAAGGATTTTGAGTGGCCCACAAGGATGTGGAATGACTTCACAGCACTTCTGCCACTTGAGAGGGGAGGAATGGTGAATGCTCACCCCATAAGGCTTCTCCACTGCCTGGCATTCTCCTGAGGAGAGGGCCAGGTGCCGGCGGTGGAAGAGGAGGACAGGCAAACACTTGCCCTGCCAGGTTCCTCCTCTGCTTGGCTTTCTCCTGAGGAGATTGCCAGGGGGAGGAAGAGGAGGAGAAGGGGCAAATGCTCAGCAAGGCTCTTCCTCTGCCTGGCTTTCTCCTGAGAAGGCCAAGAGGTGGAAGAGGAAGAGGGGCAAAGAAGCCCTCAAGGCTTCTACATCATTTAGCCTTCTTCTGGGGAGAAGTCCAGGCAGAGGAGGAGGACAGGCAAGGCTCCTCCATCACTTGGCTTTCTCCTGAGGAGAGGGCTGGGCAGAGGAAGAGGAGGACAGAATTAATATTAATAGTTAAATAAAATAATTAAATTAAATTATTGTTATTAAATAAATAATACTAATTCATTAAAACCTATCTGTGGCCTGAAGAAATTTAGCCTATTTTAATTTTGGCCCCTACCTACTGCCAAGTTGTGCAGGTTTGGGCTAGAGGCAGATTTTTCTGGGTAGTTCTGAACAGTTTTCTAAATGTGACTGGTTATTTCCCTAATCTATTTGTAAATCGAGCTTGCACTTACTACTGATGGTAAACAGTAATAATTAAAATAGGTAAAAATAGGAATGTTGAATTTTTTCAAAATAAGCTACAATGTAAAGAAACCTTTGTCCATCACCATATTTGTTTTTCATGGGGTACTAACTGTTAACAGAAGGTTGAAGTGTTATTAAGACTAGTTCTTACTGTGTGCTGCCTTTTGTTGCCACAATCAGTCATTTGGGAAGATCTCCCCTACATGCTGGTTTTATGGCAGTGAATGTATGCTTTCAGCAGGGACATGTCCTGGTTTTTTTATTACCACCACCCATCCCCATTATGTATCAACAGCTGAAGCAATCTTTTACACATGCTTTGTCTATCTTTTACCATCACCTCTTTCTTTGACTTGTTTGAAGAAATTCTTCAGCCAGTAACACAAATTTTCCTGATTGCATTACCTTCCCTGTGCAAAGCCATTGTTTTTTAAGTACCGTGACTTCCCAGACTTTATCATGACAATTCCAGAAAAATGGGGAGCTGGGAGAAATATTCAGAAGCCATCTCACACAGATGTACTTGTAATGTTACACAAACATTTATAATAGTGTTTTTTTCTTATAATGCAAAATTCTGTGTGTCTCTTAATCTTACTAAAAAAAAGTACTTTGAAAAGCCAGGGGTTTTATATTATAATAATAAATGGATAATTAACTGCTACTTATGAAGTTAAGAATACCTTATTCGGAAATACAGTACACCGCTTTGATCCTGGGAAAAGCGGTTTATAAATAAACAATTTATTAAATGAACAAAGCATTTAATATGTTACAATGACTTTTATTTTACTGTAGCACAAATATTTAATGAAAAATGGAAGTAGCATTCAGATTTTTCTGTTAAACAAGGCCCAAAATCGAGAATAAGTAGCTTCTATTTCTCTTACTATATTTGCTTCTTTTTTAATGCATTGTTGTTTTTAAATCTGAGGCACTTTTTGGCATTGTGAAAAGTTCTTTCATATTTCATGTTATATTTTATGAACAATATTTATTGCAATAGTTTAATTGCATGTAAAAAATTTGGGATGTGTAGCTCAGTCCAGTTGTCTAACTAAATAACACAAGAAAGTCAACATTTTCTTAAGATAGTTTCAGTTTTTAAGGGGAAAAACCTCTGACTGCATCATCCTTTATAGCAACTGTGCTGCATGCCAGTGAATTGTGATTTTATGTTGACCCATTCTCTAAAGAGTATGCATTGAAAACATTATGTACCAAATCATCAGTGTCATAATCATATCATTGCAAAATATGTCCTGTTTCTATTTGGAACAGATAGGATTTAATTTTTTGTGTTCATCATTTGCAGCTGTGTACAAATCAGTGCAAACTCTTCCGAGAATTGCCTGTTATTAGATGTCAAAGCACTGGTGATGAGTGTATTTGCATTGTTTCAGAAGTGTTGTTGAACAGTGGATTGTCTTGCATGTTATTCCTTGATGTGTAAAAAAATTGCTTTTGGGACACTGTCAAGGTTTATAAATTCTGGATGTGATTCTTACTGGGTTTGTGTTTTTTATGTCCTATGCTGTGTGTTCCCTTTTATTTCCTTACTCCTTCTGTGGACTTTGTCTTGGCCATCCTGTTTGTAGCTACTTTATTTCCAGTGAATACCTTAGCCTACAACTAACATCATGGTAGCAGAAGACCACTCGTTTGATGGGGATCTCATCCCCACCCTCCTGCCCACAGTTATCCACACCACCTCATAGCAAGTGGATAACCAGCAATAAAACAATCACCCAATAACCATAAGCAGAGTCATTCCCTGGAGCAGGTTTAGAGGTTGCACTTCCCAGTGCTATTGGTAGAAGCAATCCTGTCACTGAAATGACTCCATTGGATGCTGGCTAGTGTTAGGATTTTTTTTACACTTCTCATCATCTACCCATACATTTATATATAGGTAGTGGGGAGAGGCTGCTTTTCCCTTCACTTGTATATTTCCAGAAGGCTGTCTGGATCTAAACCTTTGCAGAATTGTAAAATTTTGCTTTTCCATAAATACTGTTGGGCTTTGGAGAACCTGTAATGTCAGAATGTTTTAACTAATTTGCTGTATTGGGGGGGGGGGTAACATTAGGGTTGCATACTGTAGACAGTTCAATTGTTTACCTTGTTTTTAAAAGCAAGCTGGCTGTTTTTAAAATGGTGGAAAAATGGGAGAATAGTAGAATAAACGTCAACTAAATACAAATTTTCAAAATCAGTAAAGAGTTCTAACATACTTTAAATGTTATGCAGTGCTTGGTGTGTATCAGAAAGATCTTTTGGACTTCATTCAGAATCCTTGTACAGTATTTTAAGCTTGTCAAGGCTCTTTGCCAACATGAAACTTAAATTGGGGTGAAATGTCTTTCCCAAAGGAGTTGTTCTAAACCAGTGTCTGGCTGCTGTAATGGACTGGATGAGGGCAAACAAACTGAACCTTAATCCAGACAAGACAGAGGTGTTCCTGGTCAGTCAAAAGACAGATCTGGGAATAGGGATTCAGCCTGTGTTAGATGGGGTTACACTCCCACTGAAAACTCAGGTTCATAGTTTGGGGGTACTTCTGGATTCAGCACTGAGCCTGGAATCCCAGGTATCGGTGGTGACCAGGAATGTTTTCACACAGCTAAAACTTGTGCACCAGCTGTGCCCGTTACTGGAGAAGTCAGATTTGCCACAGTGGTACATGCCTTGGTTACATCCTATCTAGATTACTGTGATGCACTCTATGTGGGGCTGCCTTTGAAAAGTGCTCAGAAACTTCAGCTGGTCTAAAGAGCTGCAGCTCCCTTGTTGCACCAGCTCCATTGGCTACCATTCCATTGCTGGGCACAATTCAAGGTGCTGGTTTTGACCTATAAATCCCTATACGGCTTGGGCCCAGGCTATTTGAAAGACTGTATCTCCCTGTATGAGCCCACCAAAGTACTGAGATCATCTGGAGAGGCTCTTCTCTCTGTTCCACTACGTTTGGTGGGAACAAGAGAGAGAAGGCCTTCTCAGCGGCTGCTCCCAAGCTTTGGAACTCCCTACCAAGAGAGGCCAGGATAGTGTAATCCTTACTATCCTTGCGACGCCAGATAAAGATGTTCCGGTGCAGTCAGGCCTATTAAGTTGAGAAGGACTGGGTTTTTAATGCTGGGCTATACAAATTTTAATGGTTTGTATTTTAATATGTTATATTTTAATTTATAACTGTTTTAATCCTTAAAATGTTTAATTGTTTTTTAAATTTTTATATTTATGTAGTTTAATACAGTGGTGCCTCGGGTTACGAAAGTAATTCGTTCCGCGGCCGCTTTCGTAACCCGAAAAGCCTTCGTAAGCCGAATTGCCATAGGCGCTAATGGGGAAAAGCCGCGATTCCGTGCGAAAAAGCCGAAAAAAGCACCAAAAGTTTTTTCGTAACCCGAAAAAACATTCGTAACCCGGAACAATAATTCCCTATGGGATTTTTTCGTATCCCGAAAATTTCGTAACCTGGGTATTTCGTATCCCGAGGTACCACTGTATTTTGTATTGTTTTTAAATTGTATTGTTTTATACTTGTTCACCGCCTTGAGTCCCTGTATTGGGAGAAAGGCGAAATAGAAGAAAATATAATAATAATAATAATAATAATAATAATAATTGTACAATGGAAGTTGTAGCAAATCTACATACTTGTAATACCAAGATAAAAGAATAGTACTCATAACATTGGTGCAGACTGATCTGTCCAAGTGAATGTATTAATATCAAATAAAAGCTCATTTTATTTAGCAAGGTGGTTAGTTACTGAGGTGTGTTGAATGTGCACATCCACAGTATTTTGCTTCACAGGTGTGAAAGTTCTGTAGATTGACTTTAGATGATACAATACTGCCCTCTGGTGTAATTTATAGAACTATAAACTCCATTATGTGTATGTAATACTCAGGTTGAATTACTACATTTGAAGTATTCATGTATTTTTACATTTGAGCAGATACAGTATATTTGGATTAATCTCTCATCAGTTGTTTATAGAACTAAATCCTAATTTAAACACTTAGTTTGAAATGTATTTACTGTTTAAATAAAGATGTCACCTATATTTGTATCAGACTAAAACAATTATGCCTTTTATTTTCAAGTAAAGACTCTACAATGTTTCATTATTTTTAAAAGACATCCATACTTTACCTTCTAACGTCTCACTGTTCTCTCCTGTGACTTTGCTGCTATTCTTGTATCTGATTTGCATTGTACGAAGTAATTTCCTTTTGCCTGTGTGTTTTTCTTTACAAGCACGCCTTTCATATAATGATAGAGGTAAGATGTGTTGATTAATCATATATTTGTGGGGTTATATCACTATGTAAGTGATATTGGGCTAATTGTTGTTGTATGCCTTTAAGTTGTTTCTGACTTATGGTGCCCCTAAGGCGCCCCTATCATAGGGTTTTCTTGGAAAGTTTCTTCATAGAGTGTTTACCCTTGCCACCCTCGGAGGCTGAGAGAGTGTGACTTGCCCAATGTCACCCAGTGGGTTTCCATGTCCGAGCCAGGATTCGAACCCTGGTCTCCCAGTGTCATACTGGCCCTCATTGGGCTAATACTTAGATAATATATTTAATATGCCTCATATGATGTTCCAAAGTACAGATTTTCTTCCTTATTAGAAGTTCTACTGGCTATGTATAATTTCATTGTCAGTTAGGCATTTGGCTGGGCCTGTGGTAGCAATAACTGAAGAACCTCAGGAGTTGAAATGGTTGTTGTGTGTCTTAAATCATTTCCAACTTATGGTGATCCTAAGGCGAATCTGTCATGGGTTTTTTTGGGGATGAAAATGTGTGACTCACCCCAGATCACCAAGTGAGTTTACATGGCTGAGCAGGGATGTAATCCTACACTCATACCACTGCATCATACTGACTCTTGGACTATTTGAAGACTCTGTGTAAAATCGGAGAGGCAACAGCCCCATAGTTGTTGCACCACAAGCTGCAGTAAAAGGCCCCTCATGTTAAAGTATTATTGTGTCCCAACAACCACAATTCTGTTTTAAAACAAGATATATGCCCTCAGTATTGCTATTAAAAAAAAAGGGGGGGGGTGGAATCAGCCAACTCCATTCCATAATTTTAAAAATTGCCAGTGCATCCCACCTCTATGGGTCCTGTGAGGTCCATGATGGTCCCCCTTCCCCATTACATGGAGCTAAACCTGTTGTAAAGTAATGTATATTTTCATTGTCAAGAAATAATCGATATATAAAATTTCCTCTTATAATTCTCTGCCTGCCTCTAGGTAGAACAGGGGTGGATCATTTTTTTGTCCCTGCTCCTGCCTGGTTTGGCCACACCAGAGAGTTTCAGCATGCCCAAAGGGACACAGCATAATTTCCGGCAGGCATTTTATCCACCTATTGGCACATTCTTTCCCTCTTTTTTGATGCTTGGACGGTTTGGGGGGCTTTTCAGGGTTAGGAGAAGTGAACTACTGCATTATTTGGCAGTTTGAGCTAGATTGAGGGCAAAAAACATTTGTTGGTCTCCTAGGGTTTTTTTAATTATTATTTTTGTGGGTCTGGGAGGCTTCTGTAGGAAGGGCTGCACATAAGAGTCTCAAGGGCTGCATGTGGCCCACAGGCCAACTTTGTCCACGCTTGAATTATAAAATGTGTAAATGAGGAGGAATTGTAAAGCTTTTTTCAGTGTTAAGTGGAACTCTACTTTCCTAAAACTGGGGTAGGGGGCTGAGAAATACCACCACCGTCTTGCTCTGTGATTTACCAGTGGCAGGAATGATAGGCTACAGTCCTGTAAATGTATGATGCTGGCTTAAGTACACCAGCATAGGAAGTGATGGCAGGAGGAAAAAAGGCCATGGGTGCAACTGTCATAAAAAAATTACGACACTGGAGCAAGAAGAGGCTGCTCAGAGGGAGATGATGATGATTTATTTCTATATTTCTATAGCGCTGTAAATGTACACAGCACTTTACATACAAATAATCAAATCAATAAAAATATAAAACCTGCCAATGTCGTACAATCTACAATACAATACAATTTATTGAGTAGCCCAAGGGCCGTTTCAAAATACTAGTAACATAATAAAAAGCAGTATCACACAGCTATATATAAAATGTAAATACAGTGCACTAGGTGCAATAAACCTCCATACAATATAAATACATCTACAAAATACATATAAAAACAATAGGCAGTAATATAAAATTGAATTAGTTAAAAAAGCAGGCAACAATTAAAACAAATGGACATCTGCTCCATTTGTCACTACTGCATGATCCTGGGAAATGTGAAACTGCTAGTATGATGCTAGCTGTATTCACACTGGCTGGCACATACACCCAACAGGAACAGAAAATAAATCACCACATTCAGTTCATCAAGTAGGTCTCTCTGGGTAATAATCTAGGTCAGGAAATGCTTTCTGGCTGGTTTATGGCTGCTTCATTCAGTGCCTTTTCAAAGTCTTTTTACAAGCAGATACATACTTGGGGTGCTGCAATAGCTATCTTTTCTGTCATCAATCAGTGGATATTAAGGACCTTGACAAACAATTCAGGCATATTTCACTGTACTTAAGTTGCCTTGATATTGGTGATCGTTAGATACTTTTGTTCTGAGTCTTTAAGACAACTGCACCTTACAACAAGCATATGATAAAAATTTCTTGGCAAGATGTATTAATAGGCTTGTCATTGCTTTCTTCTAAAGCTGAGGGAATACACTTTGCCCAGAGACCCCCAGAGTTTTTCCTTGGCTGACCAAGGATTCAAACTCTGGACTCTTGGATTCCTAATCTAGCATTTGAACCAGAGCTCTACACTGATTTCCTCCCCTGTATATCTAATGTATCTATCCCATCTGATCTTGGAAGCTAAGCAGAGTCAGCTATGGTTAGTACTTGATGAGAGACCATAAATAAATGCCACCTACTGCAGGCTATATCTCAGAAGACAGAATTGGCAAAACCACCCCTTGAGTATTCCTTCCCTAAGAAAACCCAACGAAATTCATGAGGCCTCTATAAGACAACAGGCAACTTGAAGGCACATACACGTATATATCTAGAATAGAAGCAGGCAACAGTTGTTGGTCTGGGGACCAATTTTTGGCACTGTAGTGGATTTATTTAAAACTAAAATTACAACTGGAATTACCTTTCAGTGGCAGCTTGGAGTTTTGGATAGAGCTATCCTTGTGAGTGTGGCTGGTTGAGTGAGTTGGAATGAGTATGAAGGCTAACACCCACTCCAGCAGAGATAGTTTGTCATTGTTCAACTGTTTGGGATGTGTGGGTGTTTTATTTCTGTTCTACAGTGGTTTTTGAGAATTTTAAGGAGAAAGAGAGAACATGGAGCAAGAACTAAACTCTTGAGATCTGCATGCAATTTATATGCTGCATTTTCCCCATCCTTTATTGAATAGTATTGTTGTCTGTCAGAACGTTTCACTGAAATAATCATTGCCATTAATATTTGGTTTTTGATGGCAAGCCTATGAACATTATTAATACATTTTTTATGGTTTGAAATTGCTCTATTAAAATGTGTCCCCCCCCCCCAAAAAATCCATTAGTGTTGTCTCCATGGATGTCCTCTTCCCATTGCAACATGTTGGGTGAATATGATGAAAAATTGAATTTTAATAAGTTCCTCTGCCTTGTTTTAGGATCCTGGACCACCACCTCCATCACCCCTGATGGGTCTCAAACCACTACAGTTACTAGAGATCAAAGCCAGGGGAAGATTTGGCTGTGTCTGGAAAGCTCAGTTGTTAAATGAGTATGTGGCTGTGAAAATATTCCCAATCCAGGTATTTAACCACCTGTCCTGATTTAAAATTAAAGCATGAATTAAAATACATCTGAAGATTTATATTTCAACTCCTTTTCAAAATATAAATTTTAAAAAGTGCCATGTTTTTAAAACAACAACAGCATTGGACTGGAAGATGGTTCTGTTTATTGAGCACTGTTCAGAGATATTAGTGTACATGCTATGTATATTGATAGGATAAATGTAGTAGTAGCAGTAATAGTTATTGTTGTTGTCTGCCTTCAAGTCATTGCTGACTTCTGGAGGCCCGAAGGCCTTTCCTTGCAAGATTTGTTCAGAAGGGATTTATTATGTCTTTAAATAAAATAATAAATAAAATAATTTTTTTATATTTTCCCGCCTCTCCTGGGTGGATCGAGGCGGGATTACAACCTAATATAAAAATACAAATACAAGCACAACACTAAAATACATAAAGAATTAGCAGTTAAAAACAACATATCAAAAAGTGACTGTGGAGTAAGATATTCCTGTTCAAAGGAGGTGGATCTTTCCTCTGAGGATGAGAGTGTGTTACTTTCCCTAGGTCATACAGTAGATTTCAGTGGTCAAGTGGGCATTTGAAATCTGGTCACTTTGAGTCCTAGTACAACATTCAAGATACTGCATTATGTTGGGTCATTTCTTAGTACCATAACATTTTGAGAGTAAGTGCATAGCTAGTGGTGCAGAATAGTTGCAGTTCAGTGTCTTGCTGTAGCTCAAGTTCAGAAGATCTTTCTGGGTACATAATTACAGTGCTGGGTGTTCAGGGCTTTAATGGTAAACAGAGTATTATGAATATTATCAATATATTAATTTGCTTGTTTTTGTTTTAGGACAAACAGTCATGGCAAAATGAATATGAAATATATAGCTTGCCTGGAATGAAGCATGAAAATATACTACAGTTTATTGGCGCTGAAAAACGAGGAACCAACATTGATGTTGATTTATGGCTAATAACAGCATTTCATGAAAAGGTACTTGTTTATTTTTCACTTATAATGCACATGATAGAATATGTGATTTAATGAATCAGAATCTTATGGCTTTTATTTTTATTGAGTTTACAAGCATCCTGGAAGCCTGTCCCTTTTTTGAATTTTCTATTCTCTGGTCTGAAAGTTCACAGAAACATTGGGTATCTTTCCTTTTAGAACTGTAGTAGTACATTGATATTCGACTAATGCGTGTGCTTTCATGGAAGTTTCTATGCACTTTCATTTCTAAAGCCATGGCTAGGTTATCAGTGACTACATAAGCATACTCTTGTGTAACTTTGTTCTTGATGAAGTACATCTTAATGGAATTCCTCTGAGAGTTCAAGATAATTTTCCACACCACAGCTAGTAATGGCACTGCAAATCACACATTTATCAGAACAGCTTCACTCAGAATATAGACACAAATTTGTAAGGAAAAGGAGCCTGTGCAACGTAAAATATTTAAATGCAGAGATTTACGTTTCATTTGTTTTTGTTGGAACACCGTTATGTTACATCTTACAGAATTTTATTTGGAATGAAGAAGTATGCCTAACATTTTAAATGGGAAATAAAATACAGATTTTGAAATTTCCATTTTTAGGGGTCACTTACTGACTTTCTGAAGGCTAACGTAGTCTCATGGAATGAATTGTGTCACATTGCTGAAACTATGGCTAAAGGTTTGGCTTACCTTCATGAAGATATCCCTGGTCTGAAAGATGGACATAAACCAGCTATATCTCATAGGTATATTATTTCCATATATTACCTAAGCAGCTGTTACTGCATCTTAAATATAGCGAGGATATGACTTATACAGGATTTTAGAATTATACTATTTAATTTGTTTTCTACATCAACATAGTTGCAAGAAAAAAAATAATGAGCTGAATCTAACCTTGCTCCTATTATAAAAACAGAAGAATTCTTTCTGTTGACAGAGCCTAAGGAAAGTCTCTTCTGTAAAGGAGGATGGAGTGAAAAGGGGATTGTCACTAATACTTTATTTTCCCTTCATCACCCATTGCCACCTTCCATGTAGGTTTATAACCCTTCAAAACAGCTTTTTAAGGAGCTGATGGGACAAACAATGAAAATCACCTCAGTTGATCCAGTATGACTTTGGATCCAGCCCAGTGTTCAGAATTGTTGTTTTTTTAAACTTGTAATTGTTGAGAACTTTACTAACAGCATGCCAGTTACAATTTCATTGATAGCATGTTGGTTACAATTATATAATTCTTCAGTTTTTGTTATAGGAACAATGCAAGTTTATTAGAAGCTTATACAGTACTATTTTGGTGGCTTGGTATTCAGAATGTTACTCATGAAGATACTGGCCAAAATCCTCTTGGTGGCTTACCCTAGTGTAACTGAGAGTTATGCCAGCATGGGTATTTGGGGGGGGGGGGTGCATTACACAAGGAGGTATCCCTTTTCCCACCCGTGCAACCCCATAACTAATGGCAAAGGATAAAATTTGTACCTTCATCAGGTCCAGGCGGGTGATAACTCCTCCCCAACCATGGATTGACTGTACCTTGGTGCTGCACAGCAGCTGTTCCACAGCTGCAGAACAGAGACCTCCTCTAGACCTCAAACATAGAAGTACCCTGATGGAGCTTTATGCTCTGCCTACATTGAATGGGATCTTGGGTACTGGTGGCAGTGATTTTTTTTATTTATTTATTTTGTATGTTCCTGTTCACATGAACATTAAATCAAGGTTGATTGGTATTTTGTGCTTATACCTGGATTTCCCTGTGAAAAGGTAGAGGGTGTCACATGAAATTGCTAGTGGATTCCCATCCAGCTCATATGGCTTATTTATCAATCATTGGTTGCACCCAAGTGATTTAAGTTGTTCTGTAGAGCTATGTACATTCATTTACCAGCAATGAATGCTACTTTAAACAAAATTGGCACTTGTGGGGAAGGTGATATAGTTGCTCTTTTCCCCCATTGTACGTAGAATAATTATCAGTGCTTTCCCTGTTTCTACTTCCAACCATAAGAAGTTGGCATTTTTTCTTTTTTCTTTTCTGCTGCAGTGTGCTGCTTAAATCCAAATCACAAAATATAAGCCACTTTTCCTTTCTAGCTCCACCCCAATCTCCATGGAGGGAACCCCATTGGGATTTTGCAGGAGGCAACTGGAAAAATGAAACCTGTATAAAAGCTACCAGCTATCCTTTTATTTCCCGAGTTCTGTGTGCATACCACAGAACTCAGTGAATGAGAGGTGACCACTAAGCTGGAAATGGTTAACCCTCACAATACTAATGGACAAATCCAAATTGAAGTGCCTGTATGCTATCTGCCCTGTAAGACTTCCTAAACTTTGTATGTAAGAGTTATTGATCTTTGTTTTTAATTTTTTCAAGGGACATTAAAAGCAAGAATGTGTTGCTGAAAAATAATCTTACAGCTTGTATTGCTGACTTTGGCCTTGCTTTAAAATTTGAGGCTGGGAAGTCAGCAGGTGATACACATGGTCAGGTAAGTTTAAACATCCAGTTGATTTGCAATTAGTACCATCTATTGTACCTTTTCTACTAGAAAAAAATTTGAACTGATAAAGGTTGGTTACCTCTAATTTGGATTAGTTTTCCTTGTTATTGCAAATACCAATTAGTGCCTTGCTTCAATCATCATCATCATCATCCACTTAATCTCTAGGAATCCAAGCAGATTACAACAGTAAAGCAAAATACAGTTAAAAGAGAATACATTAAAAATTCCAAGATTCCCATCCCTCTTCCAGCCATAAAAACATAATTACATGCTAAAAGGAGATTAAACCAAGAAAAGAAGTTAAAACATTAATATACAATAACGATTAAAATGAAATAAGAGTTTCAAGCGGGGTCTTGGTAGAATAAAGACAAAGATGGGGGATAATGGGAGAAAAAGGAAGGGGGAGGCAGGTCAGCAAGGATGTTCTAGCCTGGAAAGGCCTGTATGTGCTGTGTGAAGTACTTCCTGTCCTGAATTTTGCACCACACAGGATCTGTTGTTATGATGAAATAAGAAAAGCTCTCCACTATCAACTTTCTAGACACTATGTGTAATTTTATACATGTTTATCATGTCACCCCTTACTTGGGATGTTAATTGAATTTTTCTAAGCTAACAGCCTCAAACTTTTCCTCAGTAGAGAGTTGCTTTAATCTCTTGATGATATTGGCTACCCTTTTTTGCACCTTTTCCATCCCTCCAATATTGTTTTATATATATGTGGTAAACTTTATTTTACTCACTGTTCGAGCTGTTGTCACACTGTGCCTTTCTAGAAAAGCAGTTTGATTTTAGTAGTCTCGTTTTCTATTTCTTGTCCAGTTTCAAATGGTAGTGTACCTTTCTTCCCAGCAATGTATACAAATTAAACAAGAGATTTTATGTCACTTGGAGAGATGTGAAGACCTGGCCAAAAAAAATTAGGAAAAATGCAGGAAAAAATACCACCACCCCCTTTTTTTTATTTGAGGTCTTATTCCCCCTAGATCAGGGGTCGGCAACCTCCGGCCCGCGGGCCGGATACGGCCCGCGGGCGCCTTTCCGCCAGCCCCCGCTCCCTCTTGCCACCGAAATCGCCGCCGATTTTGGCGGCTTCAGCCGCCATTTTGCTCTTTAAAATGGCGGCGAACTCTCGCGCGACCAAAAAGATCGCGCGAGATTTCGCCGCCATTTTGAAGGACAAAATGGCGGCGCCCATTACGAGGCCCGCTGCGGCCTCCGGAGCCCCGAAACGGGGCTCCAGCAGCTGCAACGGGCCTCTGGGAGGGCCGCTGTGTCCTCCGGAGCCCCGAAACGGGGCTCCAGGCAACGGGCCTGGCTGGGAAGCCCCTGCGTCTCATCGCGGAGTCTCGAAACGGGGCTCCACAGCCGCAAAAACGGCGCCCCCTCTGGAGGGCCCCGCTGTTGTGCGTCCTCCGGACCCCGAAAGAACGGGGCTGCCGAAGCCGCAAAAACGAGCCCTCTGGGGAAGGCCCGCGAATAGACTGCGTCCTCCGAGCCATTGAAACGGGGGCTCCCAGCCCAACGGCCTCGGGGAGGCCCGCTGACTACGCTGCGACGACGGGAAATCCCCTAAATAACGGGGCTCAAGCAGCCGCAACGGCCCGCTGGGAGGCCAACCCGCTGCGTCTCCACGGAGCCCCGAAACGGGGCGCCAGCAGCCCCCCCCCAACCCCCCACCCACCCCCCACCCCCCCACCCCGACACAGCACCCCCCCCCCCCCCCCCCACCCCACCCCCACCCCCCCCCCCCACCCCCCCCAAACCCCCCCCACCCAGCCAACCCCACCCCCCCCCCCACCCCCCCCACCCACCCCCCCCAACCCCCCCCCCCACCCCCACCCCACCCACCCCCCCCCACCCACACAACCCACACACACCCCCCCCCCCCACACCACACCCCCCCCCCCCCCCCACCCACCCCCACCCCCCCCCCCCCAACCACCACCCCCCCCCCCCCCCCCCCCCCCCCCCCCCCCCCCCCCCCCCCCCCCCCCCCCCCCCCCCCCCCCCCCCCCCCACCCCCCAAACAACCCCCACCCCCCCCAACGCCCCCCACCCCCCCGCACCCCGCCCCACACGCAACCACCACAGCACAACCGAGAAAAAAAGCGGGCCTCTGGGAGGCCCCTGCTGCGTCCTCCGGAGCCTCGAAAACGGGGCTCCAGCAGCCGCAAACGGGCCTCTGGGAGGCCGCTGCGTCCTCCGGAGCCGTCAAAACGGGGCTCCAGGAGCCGCAACGGGCCCGCTGGGAGGCCCCCCGGTTCGCGTGCTGGGGCCACCCGGCAGGAGGCTCGCTCGACGCAAGCGGGCCCGGGAGCGCAGTTGCCGTTCAGCTGAGGCCGTGCCTGCACCAGTCCTCCAGAAGGCTCCACGGGCGGCCAGCGGCCCCTGGGAGGCCAGTTGCCGTCGCTGGGGCTCTCCAGGAGGACTCCGGCAGCGGCAGCGGGCCCCTGAGGCCAGTTGCCTTCCCATTCACCGGGGTCCTCCAGGAGGGGCTCCAACGGCGGCAGCGGGCCCCTGGGAGGCCGTTGCTGTGGCTGGGGGGTCCCTCCAGGAGGGTTAGGGCGCAGCGGGCCCCTGGGAGCCAGTTCCTGTCCCTGGGCCCTCCGGGAGGCCCCAGCGGGACGGGCCTCTGGGGCCCACTGCCCGCGCAGGAGGGCCCTCCTGGAGGCCCGCCCAGGGACAGCAACTGGCCTCCCAGGGGCCTGCTGGGAGGCAGTGTGCCGTCGCAGGGGGCCCTCAGGAGGGCTCCAATGGCGGCAGCGGGGCCCCTGGCGTCAGGGGCCAGCAAAGACGGGGATGGCCTCCAGCGCTGGCGGTCCCCGCGGCTCTTCTTCTCTGGCCTCTGACAGGGCTGGGCCCCGTCAGGGCCGGCAAAGAGGAGGTGGCATGGCCCTTGGGGGTGGAAGCTCCGCCCCTGGGGTGGAAGCTCCGCCTCCAGCATCGGCCCGCCCCCCGGGGGTGGAAGCTCCACCCCCCGGCTTCGGCCCCCGGTTTGCTGAGGGACACAACCCGGGCCCCACGCTCAAAAAGGTTGCCTACCCCTGCCCTAGATAGTTGAAACTAGAATTTATGGAGTAGTTTCTTTCAGAATGATGAATTAAATGTTTAAGACAAGATGTTCGCGTATTTACTGTTATGAAATCATTTCTAAAAAGTGTGTAGGAGGAAGACTTTTATGTAAGACTATATATATGGTATCCGATCATTACAATTGCTGGTCTTTATTTCTTTTTCTCATTTCTTTTTATGAAAATGAGTATATTATGTCTCCTATGGAGAACTATAGTTAAGACAAAATAATTTTTGCTGCTTTAGTGATGTGGGTGGTTTCCTCTTTTTATTGAGGTGTTTTTGTCTTTACTGAGAAAGACCAAAGACTGGGGGTTCCACATAGTTTAGGTGTTGCTTATAGTTCAGCACCTAATAGTTCAGTTCATAACAAAAACAAACAAAAACTTAAGTTTGTAATTATATTCTGAATAAACTATATTTTTAAAAACATGTTAATTTTATTACAATTCAGGTTATATACAAAGTATTTTATGTGTTTAATATAACAAAGTGAATTTCATTCTGTAAAAGGTACTAGTATTGTATTGATCAATATTTCGAAAAACCCAGGGAAAAATGCTTTTCTTCATCATGGTCTCTAGGCCTCACAAAAATGGGTTATCCTATCCCTGCACAGTGCATCTTTTGGAACTTTCTAAAGCATTACATAAATGTTTTGGTGGTAGCCCCACTCACCTGTAGTTCCCCTATATAAAAGGCTTCCCACCAAAACCTCTGTTTCATCTTTGTGGTCTCTGCGACTCACACAAATGATGCCTGTGCAGTGCATCAGTCAGAATCCTGTAGACTAGAGCATAATATAAATTTCTTTTCATCTGCCACTGCAGCAGTATCAATAAGAACATTGTTATTTAAATTCAACTTTAGTTTCATCAGTTTTCGTAGGCCTTTGGCATGTTCAGTCCCAGGAGTGTACCTGGTTCTTCGGTGGTTGTTGTGATACGGGCAGTTGAGGCCGTGTTCATCCTTTGGCCTGTTCCTCTGCTGGCACCATTCAAGAACTGTATCTTCTGTGGTGCCAAGTTCTCAGAAAGGGGTGGACACCTGAAGGATCTTCTTTGCCTTGGCAAAGCTCATGCATTTGCCTGTTGTGTCTACTGTACCACTGTTATGCCTCAAGCCAGACAGAATAGAGAGTTGTGTTTGAAGGCACTCTTATGAACAGGCCTTTAGGCCTCAATTGCTGTCTTTTTGGCCTTCAAAATTGGTCAGTATGGAATCAGCAGAGGCAGCTTCTTCACCGACCACCTTGACATCAATCTCAGCTTCTGGTTCTTCTGTTCATCTGCTGGTCAAGTGTTTGTTGGCAGGGTTGGTCTCTGTCCCATCAAAGACCACATGATCCTACTACTTGATATTGAAACCTTTATTGGGACAACCAAAATGCAAAGTTACATGTTGCAATCTTTCGAAGTCACAGTGGTTTCTTAAACAGGCAAACAATAAATCTTCATTTCTTGACTTGTCAAGAACTCCCATAGAGAACCAGTATACTGCGACCATGCCATCTGAGGCTTCTGCCTCCAACAAAGATAAAGCAATTTTATCTAATATTGGGAGTGATTGGCATGCTTTACCTCTACACAACCTAAAGTCTTCCTGATGCAAAATATGAAGACTTCTTGAGAAATTCAGTGTTCTCTACCTACATAGGAGCCTGTGGCTTCACAAAGGAAAGAGACATGCTGGATTCCAAGGAAACATCTTTGAATAGCAGATGGACATTAAACTTCCTTGACTTCAAAAATCTACCAGTGACTGCATGGCCAAAGGGGGAGGAGCCAGCCTGCAGATAGCCCTTCTTACCATCTGAACTAAAACCAGAGACAGAAAATGTAGGCCTTTGACTAACACTTTTAATTTTTTCTCCTGTTTACCTGATGAAGAAGCCAGTGTGACTTAGGAAGCTTGCAGCATGTAATTGTGCATTTTGGTTGTCCCAATAAAGGTATTGTTTGGAAGTTATTGGATTTGCTATATGGCCAATATGGCTATCCCTAGTTGTTTTTTTGAGAGAAATATTGTTTGGCTCCCACTCAAAGGTTACAGTTCATTGGGGTTATCCTGACCTGGAAGGCCCAGGCCACCTTCCTCTCAAATGATTGGCTTTATTGGTTGGTCCTCTACTATCTTCGCTACAGAAGGGTCAGAGCAGGTGCAAATAACATTGTGCTACACAGCGTCCACCACATCAGTTACACATCATGCCAGGCTTTGAATGTGGCTGGTTCATCTCAGTTCAGTCTGCTTCGAAACTCCCCCCAGAAGAAATGGCTCACCATTCTGAAGATTGTTGAATGCTCTCTTTGTTGTTGGTTGGAAATAGCTCATGTCCAGAGTTGTCCTCTCCTCAGCCTCAAGCACATGTCACAATGGATGCCTCAATGATGGATGAAAAGTGCACCTCGACAGCTTCTTTATACAAGATTTGTAATTGCTAGACGAAAAACCCCTCCATGTCAACACTGTTGAGCTGTTAGTGGTGCAGAAGGTATTCCACTCCTTCACAACTCTCCTTCAAGGCAAAGGAGTGCAGGTACTGACTGACAACACCACAGTCCTATACTATTTCAACAGGCAAAGACTCTCCTTTGCCTCCTACTATGTCTCTGGGATTGGTGCATCTCCGGAAATATCACAACAGTAGTGGCCCATTTTCCTTGAGAGGACAGCTTCCTGGAGGACACACTCAGAAGGACACAGGATTTGGGTCATGATTAGATGCTTCATTTCAACATTCTGGTACTGATCTTCCAGCACTGAGGCACACCAGTACTGGACATCTTTGCTTCCAAGACAAATGCTCAGTGCAAAGGGTTTTGTTCATTTAAGGAGGTCACATAGAGACTTTTTTTTTCCCCATTGGAGAGGCATCACAGTATATGTTTTTCTTCCCTTTCCTTTGCTCATGAGAGTAATAGCCATTTTCTGCCAGGACAGAGTGACTTGTATCCTGATCACATTGTGGTAATGCTGGCAACAGTGGTTCACCCTTATTATCCACCTGTCTCAAGGGGTCTATGTTTAACTTCCATGCAGAATGAGGTAAGGCCAGACATGCAGATATCAACACCCTCAACGTCAAGGTGGAGGATTGTCTATTAGGTTCCTTGCTCTTTGCTGTCAAGAGACATAATTTGCTGTCAGTCAACCTTCCACCACACATTTGTATGCCTAGAAGTGGAGGAAGTTTCAAGACTTCTTGGCCCCTGTTTACATTCCTCTTCTGAAGTCCTAGAAACATAGACTTGGAAGAGATCACAAGGACCATCCAGTCCAACTTGACATGTTCTGGATTTTCTGCTCATGTCATCGAGGAGCTTGTGTCTATCACCTATCTAGTGTTATCTCACTGCAGAATCTGCAAACTTTCAGTTGCTCGGGAAGTCTTCCTGCTTCCTCTATATTCTTGTGAAGAAGTTCTTGAAAGGTTATAAGAACCTTAATCCTCCAGTGTTGGGTCTGATGCCATGATGGTGCTTGGAGCTCATCTTGGTCCATCTTTCTGGGAAGCCTTTTCAGCCAATGGCTACCTGTAGTCTCTGGTTGCTTTCTTGGAAGACTGCCTTCCTGATTGCAATTGTGATCAGCATAATGGGCTGGCAAACTCTGTGCTCTCTGTATGGACCATCCGTTCCTGAACTTCCACCACAATCTAGCCATCTTGAGACCCAGCATTACCTTCATGGCTAAGGTGGTGTTTGTTTTCTATGTAAACATACATAAGGGAGAGAGAGGCAGGCTGGCTCCAACTGCCTGCCTGAAGAAGACAAGCCCTCCCTTGTATTGTTTTTAAATGGTATGGGTGGGTTTTTGTAATGTTGGGCTATGTATTGGTTTTGATGGTGTTTTTGTAAACCGCTGTGATCTGCAAGGAATAGCGGTCTAGAAATAAATTTTCATTCATTCATTCATTCATTCATTCATTCAAACTAGGACATTGTTCTGCCAGCTTTCATTGAGAATTCCACTTCTGTATTTGAGAGGAAGTTGCACTTTCTAGATGCGTGGAGGGCTTTAGCCTTTTATGTTGACAGGACTGCTGCTTTTTGGATTCCATAAAGACTCTTTGTGCGCTCCTTTTTGGTGAAGAAAAGTCTGCCTGTTTCATTGCAGTGCTTCTTGAAATGAGTAGTGCTGGCTATCCTTCTTGCTTGCAAATTGAAATGAAAAGACTCTCCAGCTCAAATTTAAACCAATTCCATACAGGCTGTTGCTGCATCTTTTGCTTGGCCAGTGTACCCCTTGAGGATATTTCTTGGGCAGCTACCTGGTCGCAGCCAATGATTTTTAGAACTTATTACAGGGACTCATGGTCTCAAACTGATAATGCCTTCAGAAGATCTGTACTGCCATATCTTGACTACATTATTGACGTTTCAGGACAGTTTGTGTATTGACATTTCATATTGACTCTGTATTTGGAAATTTCTTACGGAATGACATTACCATATATGGTTAGGGGGTTATGCTCATGTTTGATGTATTTTATTGATAGGTGTTTAGTAAACTCCTGATTTGTTTCAAATGATGGATAGATTCAATAAGGGAGGTCATGGGCCTGAATTTGCAAGACCTAAGCAGAGCAGTGGAGGGACAAGGTGGTCTTGAAGATGTCTCATCCACATGATTTCTAAGAGTCAGGGTTGACTCAACGGCAGCTAACAACAACAAAGTCCTGATTAGTTTGCAGTGGCACTCCTACTTGCTGTTTTTGTAGGTGCTAGTCTCCCATTTCTGTGAGTCACAGAGGCCATTAACAAGGATAGGTTGCATATCCATAAGTGTAGTTCTTCAGGTGGTCATCTGTGAACTCACGCAATCCCTCCCATCCTTCCCTCATCCAGTCCTGCCTCTCCTTTCGATGGCTGCATTGGCATCCATGGAACTGATGGTTTCATATAGAGTTGCTGGAGGTGGGTGGGGCTGCTGCCAAAATGTTTGTGTAATGCTCTAGAAGTTTCTGAAAGATACACTGGGCAGGCGCATGATAACTCATTTTGGTTGAGTTCACAGTTCACCACTCAAAAGAACTACAGTTACAGTTATGCAGCCTGTCCATCTCTAGTCACTTGGATTGGACCTTTGCTATTGAATTCTGCCTTATGTAATTGTGACCCGAACTGTACATCTCCATGTTGGGGGGTGGGAAGTGGCTTACCTCAGCCCCTTGCATTGTTCTTCCATGGTATGCTGAAAGGAATAATGACTGCCACATTAAGTGTTAGCTTCAAAAGACATTGCATGTCTTTTTCATGCATAATATTCTAAAGACAGCTTACATTTGTAAACAAGTTGAATGCATTTTTTGTTTCGATGGTAAACTATCCCAGAGAAAAGTATAACTCATTACAATGAGTGCTAAAAGAAGTTCCTTAACATTTCTTTAAAAGCTATACTGCTGTACATGTATAGTTTTAAAATAAATTACTCTTCATGATCGTAACATCTACTGGCTAATTTTCTCCCCAAAGGTTGGCACCCGAAGATACATGGCTCCAGAAGTGTTAGAAGGTGCTATCAACTTCCAAAGGGATGCATTTTTGAGAATAGATATGTATGCCATGGGATTAGTCTTGTGGGAACTGGCATCACGATGTACTGCATCAGATGGTAAGTAAAAATGTTTTTGAAATATGCGGTAGAAATATTTCATGCTTGGACTTTTCTGCGTGATTAATTAAAATACACCTGCACTTCTTATAGAATATGTAATCAAAGAAATTGTAATATGTTTATACTGGTTGTGTCCTTTAAACATCATCTTATCAGTAGCCATGACTTTAAAAATTTAAAGGCAGTAATTCTGATATATACCCAAGTGCAGACATAAAATCTATTCAGGTTCTAAACTTCACTGGACAGTGGTTACCAAGATAGGACAAAGATTTGTTATTTGTTTCTCATCTGTGAGAGTTTCCCCAAATATTAGGAAGTGAGAAAAATACAAGCACTCACAAGACTACTGCAAGGGTCTTTGCACTTTAGAAAGTATTTATCTGCTTAGAAATATGTGTGGGTTTTTTGCATAGAAATGTGTTAGCATAGAAATGGTGTTTCTACATGTAAAACAACTTTGTATTTATAGCACATAAAGCCTTACCAAATTCCAGTTGGCTTCCAAACAAGATGTGCCTTGTTTAAACTAGAAGCACTTTTTCAAGCCATTTGTCCATCCTTATTCTACTAGATTTCAGTGAAGAGATTCAGAAATTCATTAGCCTAGGGGGAATGTCAATGAGCTCCACAGCAGTATAGAGGAAGGGTAACAGGTAAATGTGACCTACATAACTACCATGAGTGGCCAGAATCCTGCGAGACAGTTACGAATGCTTAACCTAGAATTATGGCACTTGTGATGGTTTTGTCTTGGATAGTCCTTATGTAGCCTCTGCTTTTAGAGCTATGTAGGGATCATGGAAGTCTTTCATTCTCCACGTACCAGGAGCCAACAGGGATCTGTTCCCCTATTGATCTGGAAGCACCTAGCTGATCCCCTCACATGAGTGGTCTCCAGTACCCGGGGGGGGGATTGTGACAAGGATCCTGCTTCTGGAAATATCTGTCAGCTGCTGGCTGAGTGACAGGAACGGGCCTTGGTTGATTGCAGCATCTGCTTTGCTGTATGTAGGGATTGGGGAGGTTTGGCCAGGATTCAGTGTAGTGCTACTCAGGATTCTGGTCATTGCTATTGTCTTTATTTAATTATTTATTTAGTCATTCGTTTGTTTATTTATTATATAGGGCCAGTGGATGAGTATATGTTGCCTTTTGAGGAAGAAGTGGGCCAGCATCCTTCTCTGGAAGATATGCAGGAAGTTGTAGTACATAAAAAGAAGAGGCCTGTCTTGAGAGAGTGTTGGCAGAAACATGCTGTAAGTAGTATGACCAGACTTTAAAAGTAATATTTGAAATCTAAATTACATTTTACCTGTTTTTTTAACCTATAGAAATATTTTAAAATCCATTGGTGAAGTTAAAATTTCATAATAGTTGAATTCTTTCATCTTGTAGCTTTCATTAATGGTAGAGAATTTAATAAAGTTTAACTTCAATTGCAGTTTAATAAAGTTTTGTGTGTTTGATTATAGTTCAGTTGTCCAATGTGTCTGTCCTGTTTTGGGAGAGTTCATAAAAAATAATGGGAACAAACAAAACAAATTATCCAATTAGAGTGAAGCATTTTGTGGAATACTTCTAGAGTTAAAATGATTAAATGATTAAAGCTGCTGAAGAGCCTCAGACATAAGAAGAGCCCTTAAAATAATTATTTTTGATAGAGCTGTGAAATGAATACAAAATGAATACTAAGCCTGAAGGAAGGAGACTCCGCCCTCCACAACTGCCATCTGCCGGCCTGAGAGGGAGTTGGCCAGGCAAGTTCAGCTCCATCAGGGCTAGCCTGGAAGAAGGAAGAGCCCTCTCTCCAATCCATCTGCCTTGGTCCAGGCCTTAGAGGAAGAGAAGAACTACTGGACCTCATCCCCTTTCCCTCCACCATTCCCTTCTCCTTTTGTTTCGTGTCTTTTAGATTGTAAGCCTGAGGGCAGGGAACTGCCTGATTAAAAATAATATTGTAAGCCGCCCTGAGAGCCATTAGGGCTGAAGGGCGGGGTATAAATACCTAAATAATTTTTTTTAAAAAAAATATAGCTAGTGGCAAAGTTCCTGGAAAAAAATTGCATAAGGCTGAGTCACTGAAAAAACTACGTTCTGATTTCCATGCATTGTAGCTTCTGAAAAGAAAATCTGAACAGGGATCTTCTTGCTGACCGTAGTGAAGAGCTCCCTATCTATTAGTGCATTAAATGTAACAACTGGCAACCTAGTTGGGCATTTTGGTTGTTGAGTAGCCAGTGAACAGAAGCAAGATTAGGTATACTGTAATATGAAGGCAACCTGCCTTCACCCAAAGGGTAAGGTGCAGATTTATACTGTATTCCATTGGAGTCCTATGTAGAGTGTGACATCTTTTTTGGCCAATTTAGGTCAGATACTGGGAAATTTCTGACAAATATTCTGTCATTCCAGTTAGTTTGGGGCTATTTTTGTATTCAGTGTAATTTGAGATTTTATATTTTTCTCTTTAGGGAATGGCAATGCTCTGTGAAACAATAGAAGAGTGCTGGGATCATGATGCAGAAGCTCGATTATCAGCAGGCTGTGTAGAGGAACGTATTATTCAGATGCAAAGACTAACAAACATTATAACAACAGAAGACATTGTGACTGTGGTCACTATGGTGACAAATGTGGACTTTCCTCCCAAAGAATCCAGTCTATGATAGTTGTACTGGTCACACATCTTGACCGATAAGACTCTGCACTGGAGCTGCTAAGCTAATGGGCCTCTTTTTGGTCAACTGTTTTCTGTGTGACGTGGAATGGTAAGTCTGGCTTTGGAGACAGGAAGATGCCTCCCTGCCCTACTCCAGACATGGATCCGGGAGACTTACTGCATTCCTTGAATACAACTGAAGGACATGGAACTGAAAAAATGGGCAAAATAATGTTAACAAATGTATTTGAAGAACATGGACCTATCCTGGCTAGTCAAACATTTTAAAACCTGACATTGTATTTCTTAACATGTCAGACTAATTCCTTAAAATGAACTACTGCTATTTTTTTTAAATCAAACATTTCATTTCCGATTTAAGAAAAAGGGTAACTTGTTTTTATTGCATTTGCTGTTGTGTTTATATAAATGACTATTGTAATGCCAATATGACACAGCTTGTGAATGTTTAGTGTGCTGCTGTTCTGTGTAATCAAAGTGGGATCTAGCAAAAAGGCTTCCAAGCATTACTTAACCTCCCTCAACAAGGTATACCTCAGTTCCACCTATTCTTAATTGTTGAATTGACAACACTAACAAAACCAAGATAATAAATTGATCCAGATTTTATATATGTTATATTACAGATTCACAATGTTGTTGTTTTTTAAAAGATGGTAAGCTATGCTTCATGCCAACAGTCAGTGGCCATTCCTAAAATTGTGTGTTAGCCTTTCCCTGTTCTATCTTGTGTATAAAAATGTATTGTGTGTTAAATGGCAAAATTCTCCAATTTTTAGTTTAAAGCTTTATTTTTACCTCCAGTTCCCAAAATATTGCATACATTTATTTTACAAAATATTTAGGTTTGCTGTGTCTGATGGTAATTTGAAAATTTAAGCATGCTTCTTTTTTTAAAACAAAATATATGTGAGCTATGGCACTGGAAAACTTACTCTTTTGAAAGAAGCTTCCCTCTCCCCCTTCATTTTTATGTATGTTAATGTTCTGCCTAGTGTATTTTCTGATTTACTGAACAGGATACAGTAGGTTGGGTGCAGACTGAAGGCGTGTGCAATGAGGCTGACAGAAGCAACTTCCTCACCTTCTCCAGCTTCCCAGGAGCACTACACAGACTTGGTCACCCTCTGTGTAGCATTTTTGGAGGGCAACCGTAGTGAGGAAGTCACTTTTGCCAGCGCTGTTGCATTTGCCAGAATTTGAATTCAACTTCTTTTCACTATGTTACTGTTTCAAGATCACCTCAGGAAGCTTCATTACCCAGAACTCTGTACTCCTTATTCCTTGTGCATTGCCTTTTGCAGCTTCACAGTGCTTGAGTTTTGGTCCTGACTTGTCAGAGTTATATTGTCTGTGATTCATAATTTTTCCTTGTGTTCACTCAAAAAAATTAAAATTATAGCTACTTAATACTTCTGTAGAGATGACAATGTAGCACAGTCTAGCAAAAACAACAATACCCTAACATTTTAAATTTAAGCTACTGTATTTAAGAGTTACAGGCGTTTAAGAGCCTTACCATGAAAACTCTAGAAAAATGGGCAGGAAGTAGCCAGGTGCCAAAGTACTTTTGAGAGGTAATACACTACAGTTATTTGCAGGCCAAAGTAAGTTAACTCTAAAACTAAAGTACTGAACCAACAGTAGCCACTAAGTATTACCAGATTCTGGTCAGGTCGTTTTTGTAAAAGAATAGTAATCATGGATTATATTAGAAAGGGTTCTTTTTGTCACAATCAGGAGTTCACTGTGAATGTTTTCTTCTAAACAGTTATTTATTAACCATAGTGTTTTCTTACATATTGATCTCTGGGAACAAAGAGGAATTTATTTATAAGCAAGATTTCTGTCTCCAAATTCTATAACAGGGAATGGTAACAGCAGAGGAGTTTGTCTTTAACTGACATACGAGCCAGAGATTACTATTTTGTGTCGTGATTTTGTGGTAGCCATAAGAACACTATGACATACTTGGGCTACAGTTACTCTTTGGCACAAGTTGTTAGTTTAGTTGGTTGACAAACATAGGAGGACTGTTTCTTCAGTTGTGTTTTTGAATAAAGAGGAATTATTTGCTTGTTTCTAATTTTAGGCATTGATAAATCAATTCCAACTCGAGGAGCTGTGCCTAAAAATACCTGAATGGTATTTTTGGTTCTTCCTCAAAATGTTTGGTTCCACCTAAAAGTGGAAATATTTATACTGTACTAGAAATACACAGAAACTTTTATCGGTGGTCATCCAAAAACATGTAAATACAACAAACATTTCTGTTGCAGACTTTGATGAAATGTTTGCTTTGGGAAGTCTACCCCCAAATTTTCATAGAGCAGCTTTCTGTTAAACACAGATTTACACCAGTATGACCCAAACCAGGTGGGAACATTTTTCTCATGTATTTTTGCATTTCAGGTCATATAGGGAAAATCATCAAAACTGACAATCAGTGTAATGCCGCTTCATATGTATATTTTTTAAAAAAATCTCTCTTGAAATCCCACAACTAACTTGTTTAATATTTGTACAAAGAATAATACCGCATGTCAGAAAATGCTTTTACAAAGCTCATTTTTGGTAGGATTGTGGAATTGCTAAAATTCAAACTGGTTTTGTCCATTTCTAAGATGACATCTTGCAGGTAATTTCAAACTCTTTGTTTCCAGTTTGTAAAGAAAGTGGACAGGTTTTAAAAGAGTGCTTAAGCCAAGACCCATAAATGAAAGGCAACTTTTAAAAAAAAAAATGGTCTGAGCTAGAGAAGATTTCTGCTTTCGGACAGCTATTGTGACCATTATAGCTTTTTGTATTTGTATCATACAGCTTGTGTGGATCTGGCTGGCTCTGGTGGTTTACCTTGTATCTTTGACTTGTGAAGAAATGCTAGGGCCCTGGCTCAAGCTTTCATTTGTCTTGGGTTTGCCTATGTCTACTTAGTTGGCTGCCATATAATTACCACAAGAATTAAGAAATTAGCCAGTTTTGTGATCAATTTAAAAGTATAAACCCTGCAATACCTTTTCAGTTTGTGTTAGATGCTAAGAACTTTATATCACATAATGCATGACTACTCTTTGTACAGTTGCTAAATATAACTTAGCATTTCAGAACAGGTTGTGCCTCGTAATTGTTGGAGTTCCTTGACCTAGCGTTCTCATTCATGGTGGTATTCTGAAAATGAGTCTGGATTAAAATACACAAGTTTATACCTTCTTTGATAGCAAAATCCATGTGGAGTAGCTCTTGCCATAACTAAGGTGTAATCTCAGATGTAGTAGTAATAAATATTGTTCACACTACAGTTCTACAAAATTGCTGATTGTAGTTTAACAAAGTGAGGTGACTGATTGGTTGACCTTTTTCCAGTTCTCTTTTTAACCTTTTTAATGCATTTTTATTAGAAATATTTGGTATAAGATGCAGAAAGCTATGTACAGGATTATAAGCAAATGATAAAATAGTATCCTTGTTGGAACACCATTTACCTCAAGATACTCAACCAGCAGTACTTTTTTTTTAATGCACACTCAGTCCATATAAGATGTTACCTCTCAAGAGATTGGTGAGCAATTATTTTAGCTTTACTCTGTACATGTCAGTGTTCTGGGCACAGGTTGTTGTACTACTGTCAAATTGCTCTTGCTATTTTTTTTGGCAAGTATTTAAAATAAAATAACCCCATCCTGGATAAAAGTGATTGTGAAATATTGTATAAATGTATGCTTTCTCTTTCCCTATTCCCACAGAAAGATGAATAAAAAATTAAGTGACTACTATATGACTTGCATATTCTTTATTTTCTTGTTGGTGCTGAATGAAACACTAATTTATACAGTACAACTCCCTGTATCCATGAGGGATACTTTCCAGGACTTTGCATGGATATGTGATCCCTATATTCTTCTCCTTGGAGTCAAAATGTCTGTTCACCTGCTGCTCTGCGGAGAGAAGAAGAATGAAAGGGAAGACTCACACGTTGGGGCACCACTTGTTCCCCTCAACCGCCTGAGCCAGCTGGAGACTGAAGAGCCACACAGTGAACAGCCAGGCAGCCATGATCCTTCCTCACCTTTTCCTCGAGTGATGGAGAGAAGCGGCCACTGCCCTTCCCTCCTTCCTGGCAGCGCTTGATGAGCTCCCTGTGAACGCCTCTATCTTTTCAGGTTGTGCTTCTCTGCTGAGACAGCCCAAAACTGCAGAGAAGGGGAGCAGAGGCAGTAGGTGGGGCAGCCCAGAGTGCCTTGTGTGAGCACTGCTATAATGAGGCCTTGTGCCCCCTGCACCTCCTGCAAATGTGAATGCCCAGGGCTGGCAAAGAAGAAGGTTGCGTGGGGAGCTTGCCAAGCCCTACCAAGAAGGAAGCACTGCTTCCCTCACCCAAGGAAAAGGTGATGAAGGAGCACTGGTGATGGTAGCCATGGCTCAAGGGTACTGTCCCAAGGATGAGGGGCAACTGTATTCCTCTCTTATTTTGTCTTTCAGATCTAATTCAAAACTAGTTCAGCAGCATTGTAGTCGACTAAATTGATAAATGTTTTGTCTAATGTGGATGGTATGGAGGGCATCATCCTTTAAAAGCAGACTAAATTTATAGCAAGTCGTCTATGGTTTAAAGTCTGAGAAAGTGTACAAAATATTGGCCAGAATTTTATTCAGCAGTTACAGATGTGTAGTTGCTCTAGTTATGTGATGTAATGGTTTGAGTGTTGGACTCTGGAGACCACGGTTCAAATCCTGGCTCAGCCATGTAAAGCCACTGGGTCACCTTGGGCAAGTCACATTCTTAGCCTCAGAGAATAGCAATGGCAAACCCCGCCTCTGAAGAAACTTGCTAAGAAAATGTTATCTATTTTGTAATATTGTTTTAAAGTGTTTTAAACATTTTTATCTTTTCAAACTATTTTATTCTTTTAACATGCAATTTGTTTTAATGTTGTAATAATTTAATTCTATTTTAATGTACTATTTTGTATTCTTTTAATTATACTGTAATAATAATAATAATAATACCCCAACCTTAGGGTTGCCATAAGTCTGAATTGACCTGAGGGCACACAATAATAAATCTTGAGAATACTTTTTAAAATGTATTAAAGTAGTATTTTAATAGAGGAATGGCAGCAAAGTATTGATGTCTCCCTGGCACTGAGAACTTGAGGTAGGATTATCATTGAGCAACGCTCTAAGAAATGGTTGCTCTCAGACCCAGATTGGATACTGTGATGGCAAACCTATGTCCACAGCTGAGCCAACAATAAACTTATAATCAGGGATGGGAATTTTGCAGCCTTCCAGATGTTACTGGATTGTAGTTATATTAGCAGCTCTAGCCAGTAGTAAAAAATGTTGGGAAGTGTAGCTACGCACTATCAGGACAGCCACACAATTCCAACCCCTGTCCCAAAATCAAGAGATTGGAACTGCCAATTGTGACAGGACAACTGGTGGTAGTATATTCTTCCATATGCTTCCTCTTAGCTTCTTTAGGCTATCAGAAGATGGACTTTGAAGAGTGGCTTATAGAGAGAAACTTGGTAGAATTTTTTCAAACACCACTTAAACATTTGGGACTCTGAACTGTATTCTCTACATCAGATGTCACTGGGAGAGATAGGCATTTGAAGAATGGATTTGCTGCCATGGGTATTTTGAGCCATAAGACTGAATAGGTCATGCCTTCCAGTAGTAAGTAATGAGACCTTGTGAAGCAGCAGCACAATATAGCTATTTCTATGCCCCACAAAAAATACAAGAGGAACTGTTCCTTTCCCTACTATCTGCAAAAATTAAAAATGCAGATATGCAAGTATATTCAGCATAGAGTTGTGGGTTTGGAGGGGTGGGTTGTTTGTTTTTTGTGGCTTTTTGCTTTCGTGTGGCATTCCTGTATTGTTAAATGATTAAACTATGGACCTGTAGCATCACATTTCCATGAATGCACAAATTAACTACCAAAGCTATGTAACCCAAGCTGCTCCTGCTATGAAACCATTCAAGAAAAAGCACTACACAGTTAGTTGCAACAATAATTAACTCTATATGGGGATCGCAACAGCTGTACTACACAATAAGAATGAGGCTGAATATAATGTATCCTGTTCCTCTAGCAATACTCAGACAAAATCAACCAACCACCTTCATTCCATTACAGTGGGCTCTCAATATCCACTGAGGTTTCGTTCGAGGACCACTCCCATCTCCTGTGGATACCAAAATCCATGGATCCTCAAGTCCCAGTACATTTAATAGTGTAGTAAATTGGCATCCGTTACTTAAAACGGCAAAATCAAGGTTTGCTTTTTGGATTTTGTGTGTGTGTGAACAGCAAGGCATCTTCAAACCATGGTTGGTTGAATCTGTGTATGCAGAATGTGCATAGAGAGATCCATTGACATTGCTGATTATTAAAGCATCCAAGGCAGTGCATGAAGCTACTGTAAACACACATTGCAGGTTGCCTGTGCACTAGTAAATCCAAAGTTTGTTCTCTTAGACATGTCCATTAATATATCTAGATATGGTAGCGATGTGCTCCAGTTTTCAATGGGAGTGAGGAGGCAGGGGAGGTGTCATGCAAGCCCTCCCAAGTCCCAGCAGTTCTTGCCACCATAATGCTGAGGAATGTTTGGAGTAACAGAACAACCACATCTGTAGGGCCTAGGGCTGCACTTCTCTGGTCTGATACACCTGTCATTGGTGATTCGGGATATGATTCAGAGAACAGGACTCGGAACAATGGATGCAAGCTGCAGGAAAAGAGATTGGAGTCTGGCTGAGTCTCCTTCCTTGGGTGTCTTTAAACAGAGGCTGGATGGCCATCTTTTGGGTATGCTTTGATTGAGAGTTCCTGCATGGCAGGGGGTTGGACTGGATGGCCCTCCTTGAGGTCTCTTCCAACTCTATGATTCTATGGTTTTCACAGTGTCCACTGTGATGTCTAATAGAAGTAGGCAAGTTACAGAAATATTGACGAACTCTTGCCATTCTTCACAAGTGGCCAGGACTGATAGGATCTGCAATCCAGCAATATATAAAGGATCACCACTGTCGCCTCATGATTTGCTTGCTCCTGCTGATAGTAGAAGAGAAATCTTATTTTCCTGCCAGTTGTGTTTTCAAAAGAAGTGGAGTCCTTTCAAGTGACGAAAAACCTGATCTCTATTTGAAGGTGAGATGAGGCTCACTCTAACTTGCCTTAAATTTTGCAGACAAAATAATTCATGTTTATTTTTTAAAAAGCTATGGTTTGAACATGAGTCAACAGCATCATGCAGTGGCCAAAAGAAACCAATGCAATTCTAGGTTGCCTGAACAGATGAATGTAATCCAGATCCAAAGAAGTAATAATGTCTCTATTCTACGTTTAGACTTCATCCAAAATACTGTGTCGCTTTCTTGGCACCTAAGATCAAGGATAAGGGATAACATGTCTAAAAAAGGTGATAAAGAGCAATGAGGAACAGTTTAGGAAGCTGGGTATGGCAAAGAGAAGACTGAGAGGTAACATGATAGCAATCTTTAAGGGAAATGAAGGGGTGTTGTAGTAGAAGATGGAGCAATCTTGTTTTCTGCTGTTCCAGACTAGAATACAAACCAAGTGATTCAAGTTACAAGAAAAGAGATGCCACCTAAACATTAGGAAGGACTTTCTGATAGTAAAAGCTGTTGGACAGTAGACCAGACCACCAGAGGTCTGTAAACGAAGGTTGGATGGCCATCTTTCAGGAGTGCTCTAGTTGTGTTTCCCTTGCAGTCTCTTCCAACTCTAGGATTCTGACTTGGATTAAGGTTCAGTTTGTCCCAGGGGAATGTGGTCACGCTCACTGGAGGTTCCCACTACTTTCATACCACGGACTAGTTCATGCCTGGTGGTTAGGATCAAATCCAACATAGGCCGATACAGACAGGGTGGAAGCGTCGTCCTAAGGCCAAAACAAGGGCTAGGGAGCACGCAGCAACCACACGTTCCCCAGCCCTAGTTTGTATGGATGGCACCATTTTGAAGGTGCGCTGTCCATCCACGGCACATGATGATGGCGTCAAGCACGTGCTGCCTCTCCACAGACCGGTGCATGTGTGACATCACTGCACCCGCTGGAGGGTGCTTGTGGTGCCCTATCTGCGGTGCAGAAAGGAGCTCTGAAATGGAGCTCCTTTTGGGCGCGTGCTTTGTTCCTGCGAGATTGCCATAGGAACAAAGCCAGGAAGAAAGGGGCCAGGTGCCCCCTTTCTCCCATGGCTGCGCCTGCCTGGGTGTCCGGGGGCATGCAGCCCAAGGATACCCCTTTTCTAGGCCACCCATTTCTTGTGCACACTAGCTGAGATTTCCCTTAAGCAAAATTACTTTTCATTCCAGGATAAGTATTATTGGCAGATATCAGGTACTGCAATGGGGTGCAAATTTACATCAGAGTTAGCAAACTTGTTTATGGACAACTTTGAGCGACAGTACATATTGAATGATGATAACATCTTTAAAGCTAACATACTAGAATTCAAAAGATACTTGGTTGATATCTTCATTATCTGGAATGGATCAGAGAATGAGCTTTTTGAATTTCATCAATATATAAATAGTGTGCACAATACGATATAATTTGAACTGAATTATGACGTTAAAATTAACTTCCTGGATGTATTAGTGGTAAAAAGAGGAGCCTTATTGAAAACTGACCTCTACAGGAAGGAGACTGACACAAACTCCTTCCTGAAATACGATAGCTTCCACCCACCCCACATGCAACGAAACCTACCTTACTCTCAGTTCCTCAGACTCAGAAGGAAGTGTTCTGGTTTAATGGAATTTGATAGACAAGCCAAAATTCTCATAGAACAATTTGTAGTACAAGGATACCCTAAAAAGGGCTTGAAGCAGGTTTACTTCAAAGTAAGGAGGATGGAACGAAGGAGCCTCTTCATAAAAAACAGAGAGAGGTTATACAATCTAGAATGTTCATACCCATAACGTACAATGGGAATATAAGATACATACAGAATGTTATTCTTAAATATTGGGACCTGCTTCAGGACATCCTTGGATGCTCAAAAAAAAAACCAAACCTTTTTGTGTATAAACATGCTAAGAATCTTGCGGATCATTTGGTCCATAGTAAATGCACAGTTCAGGAGACCCAGCCAAACTTACTACAGAGGAGAACCAAAGGGAATGTCCCATGTTATAACTGCAGTGCTTGTAAATATTGTGTACAAACTACAGAGTTCATTAACCCTGTGAATAATAGATTGTATACTCTGAATGATTTGTTTACTTGTAATACTAAGGGAGTTGTTTACACCATTCAATGTCCCTGTGATCTCCTGTATATTGGCATGACCACTCGAAAAATAAACATGAGGATATCAGAACATAGGAGCTGCATTAGAAATAAAAGAATTACTGCACCAATGGTCCAACGTTTTATTCAACACTAACACTCGGATACGGATATCAGATTCTGGACGATCGAAAGAATTTCTGGAACTGGGACATACCTGGAGAGAAAACTCCAGCAAAGAGAACTATTTTGGATTTTCACTCTACAAACACAGAAACCACATGGACTGAATGAGAATTGCAATTGGTCTGAAATTCTGTAACTATTCTGTTATCTTTTTTTACCCATGTAAATGCTTGTCATTATGAATATCAATTGTTTGGTTGATTGTATTGATACATTTAGATCAACATAATGGATGGGGTTAGTATTACCTACAGGATCTCACTTGCTACAGATTGCTCTCAGGTGGGGGTCAACAGGTGTATCAGTTTCTGTGATTGGGAAGGGATATAGAGTTCCCACTTGCTAAACTCCATTAGGGTTTGCAATTACATGTGGGACATCCAAGTCCGAGGTAGGTATGGATATAATTTGGAATGCATTTATATAAAAATACTTTTGACTATTACAATTTATAATCCATAAATTGCCTGCATACATATTCTTTCAGGCATTATACTAGGTCCAAGAGGACCAAGAACTTGCCTACAGTGACTGGATGTCCCTTCATATTACATGATATACCTTACAAGGCTGCTATATTAGGTATTTATGTATTATGTGTTTTTAATCATTTGGTCTTCTTCTTTGCCTATATGTTGTTGTTTGTGACTCATACTTATTTTATCTTCACAGTTCTTTATGACCACTGACGAAGACGTTCAGTCGAAACGCGTCTGGTTTCTATTTTGTATTTCCCAACTGTAATAGGCGCACTGTGTTATCCCTTTTAATTTGTTCTCTGCTGTGCACTTCCCAACTATATGGGCATACTGTACTATCTCTTTTTATTCCATACTGAGAGGCACAGAGGATCTGCCAGTGCACTGGTACTTAGTGTGCTTGACCTTTTTATGGGATTTGCAGTTCCCAAGCCTAGTACTGATTGGCAATATTAGCCTTGTGTATGTTAGGGCGTGGCTCACAGGCCAGAACAAGCCTTTTTGTGCTTAGGATAGCTTTGTAATTTTTTCATCATCTTTTTAGCATTCTATTGCAACATATTGTTTTAATAAAATTGCTGTGTACTTACCATTTTTATCCCCCCTAAACTTTTTGTCCACTCACTTGTGTGTTTCAGTTTAGGGTATCACCTCCCAGTTTTTCCTCAACCAGAGTGTGTGTCACATATCCACTGTTTACTAACTGTAATGTAAAGAGTGGGGAAAGGGATATATACACTCAAGAAGGAAATGAAGACACAGTAGATATCTTATCTACCAGCCCAAAGTGTCAGGCTCTTGTTACAATTCTGTAACTATACCTCTGCTAAAGCAGTTTAATAGGATTATCAATTTAGAAGTATAACAAAATTACTCCTGCCATTATGAATTAGAAAATCATTTTATTGAACTACAGTGGGCCCTTGGTGTCCACTGAAGTTTGACTCCAGGACCCCCCATGGGTACCAAAATCTGTGGTTGCCCAAGTCCCATTAAATACAATGGCATAGTAAAATGATGTCCCTGATATAAAATGGCAAAATCAAGGTTTGCTTTTTGGATGGGGGGAGGGAGGGCGTGAAAAATATTTTCAAGCAGTGTATAGTTGAATCCATGGATATGGAGGACCTAATGTGATCAGGCTGCTCAAGATTTGAGACAAAGAATCTGCTACTGTACTGAAGGATAACAATGCAAACCTTCAGCTGACAGTTCAATTTAATGGAGACTCTGCCACCAACTAGAGAATATTCCCTTCTGGTTCTTCTTCATATAAGTTAAATGACGTAATAGCATTAATTTTATTTCATTTAAAACACTGAAAAAACATCTAGTTTCACTTTCTTACTCAGGTGAAAATTATTTAATAAAGTAAAAAGGTCCAATCATTATTTGACTATATACAAGATGATACCAAAGAAAAACATGCATAATATCAAGAGTGGCTTTTCATTAACAATATCAATTTCTGGTATGGTAAACTCATAATTCAAGTGTCATTTTCCTGAGATCCAAATTTCTGGTATTTACTGAAGACATAGTTCACTCTTTGACTTGCTCTACACAGTCAAGGATAATTATTCACAGAGTGTATAGACACCTCAGTTTACTGAAGACATAGCCCACTGCTTGACATCCGTTGGGCAATTTGGGTAGAACTGCAAAGCATCCATAATTTGACTGTTGTCCAAAAGCAACTTCATTAACATGTATTCTCTTTGAGCACAGTTAGACGGCCCTTCCACAGATTTTATCAATTCAAGATGCTGCAAGTGTTCAAAAGCCTAGCAACAGAAGAAATTAAATAAGTTACAAATATTATCTCCCAACAGTCTTTAAAAACTGAGGAAGTAGAAAATATAATACAGTATCTAACAAACATAACTATCTCACTTTTTAACTTTATTCCCGTTTAAAGTTTATAATGGTGATTTCTCCCCACTTTTTAACAAAAAATCAATTATTACTTTCCAATCATCTAGATATTTGTTTACATCTGCATTTTGTAACCCTCTAGTCATCTTATCCATTTCTATTATCTCATAGATTTTCAGTTCCCAATCTTCCTTTTCGGGAGTGTTGTTGTTTTTCCACCATTTTGCAAAGACCATCCTGGCTGCAACAATCAAATGAAATAATAGTCGACCATATTTATTTTCTCCAGATTCATCTACCATAATCAGGAGAAAGATTTCAGGTTTTAGTTTTATATTTATAGATAATATTTAATTAATTGTTAATTTAATCTGATTTCAATATTTTGGGCCATTAGACATATCCACCAGATATGATAAATGGTTTCTATTTCTTTTTGGCACTTCCAACACTTGCTTTGATATATTTTATAGATCCTATCTGGTATCAGATACCATCTATAAAATATCTTGTAATAATTTTCCTCTATATCCTGACATCTTGTATAACTTAAGTCTCTTTCCCCATGTTTTTTCTCATTGCTCCATAGCCAAATTATAACCTATACTTTGTGCCCATTTTACCATATTTTCCTTTACTGCTTTGTCATCTGTGTATAATTACAACAGGTATTGATATAATCTGGACAACAATGCCTTTTTGTTAGATAATACAATATTGGCTAATTCTGAATTTATATCTTCCAATCCTTCTTCCAGATTCTTCATCTTGAACCTCTTGCTCAACATAGTAATGTAAGATAAACAATGAATGATTTTTGTCTTCAAACATATTGAAAAAAGAAGCGAATAAGAAAATCTTAAGCAGGGATGAATATTCTGGCTATGTAAGGGAAGGAAGTCGAGGTAGGACAGAGATTGAACGTGAGACAAGTTATATGTTGGATGTAAGAAGTAAGGATGGATTTAAGAATATGAAGTTAGGTGATAGATGATTTTAAGAAGAGATTGGTAAGTGGATGTGTTTCTATAATTTTTTCTTCTTTTTCTTTTTCGTCTTTCTTTTCTGTATTCTGTTGTTTGACTAATGATTGGTTTTGTAGTATTTTACCAATAAAATTTAATTTAGAAAGAAAAAGAAAAAGAAAAGAGAAGATATTAACAAACTGCATTTAACGTTTATCGAAACCTCACCCTTACTTTAATCCAGGGATGAGGAATGTGTGACTTTTCCACTACTGACCTCTCCTCCTAATATCTTTAATAAGGACAGTTATTGGTGGGGGTTGATGGGAACTGAAACCAATGTCATCTGGAAGGTCGCATATTCCAAATGCCTGCTTTAGGCTAAAGGCAGAGTCTCCCTTATCTGGAATTCCAAAATCTGAAATACAGTGGGCCTTTGGTATCTGCTAGGGTTTGGTTCCAAGACCCCCGTGGATACCAAAATCTGTGGATGCTCAAATCCCATTATTTACAATGGGATAGTAAAATAAGCCAGCAGTGGTATAAAATGGCATAGTCAAGGGTTGCTTTTTGGAATTTATATTTTTTAAAAAATATTTTTCAACCATGAATCTGTTGAGAAAAAAATCAGTGGCTACCAGGGTCCAACTGTACTCTAAAAAACACAACATTAATTTTGTTTCTTGCACAAAATGATTAAACACAGTGTATAAAATTCCTTTCAAGGTGTGTGTGTGTGTGTGTGTGTGTGTGTGTGTGTGTGTATTGTTTAGACTTGGGTCCCTTCTCCAAGACATTTCATTATGTATGTGTGTGTGTGTGTATGCAAATACAAGTATTCCAAAATCTTTTAAAAATCAAAACCCAAAATACTTTCTGGTCTCAAGCATTTCAGATAAGGGAGACTCAACCTGTATTCTTATAAAAAAACAATACCAGTTTACAAAGATCTTTCACATTTAGGATAGAATACTCCACAAATATACATAATTCACACCAGAGGGCAGCACAGTACCAGGCAATTTAAAATTAAACCACTGATCAGATTCTCAACATTCATAGTATGTAGTTTTTAGCAAAACTGCTAAACAGAACATCATCTGAGGAAGTAGACTGAAGTCTACGAAAGCTCATGCTGCCAACTTCTTTATTTCAGTTAGTCTCAAAGATGCTACAAGATCTCTCTACATACAACTTCATTTATTATTACACATCATTTCAAACTATTCATTGTTCATGCCATTAAAGCAGCAATGAAGTAACCCAAAAACGCAAAATAGTTATAAACATACCTTCATGACAACAGGCTTCTCAAAACTGTACACTGTATGGGCCTTCCTCTGAACAAACATCTGATACTCTGCATGAACAAATACATAGGTAATTAGTTTTGCCGGGGGGGGGGGCACAACAACACTAGTTTTTCTAAACTCCCAGTACACCCAACAATGCATTTTAATATGTTTAATGTTTACATATTAAGTTGTAAATAAATTATTTTACATTTTATTAAAAAAACCCAATAATAGATCACTTTACCATTATAAACCATCTGAAAATTAAAAGGTTCTCCATCATAAGTGTCATTTAAATGTTTCATAGCTATTATGAGACAGAATTCCAGCACAGAAAGACCTGTAAGAGAAATGACAGTTAATTCTTTTCATTTCATAGTTGCACAGCTTTAATAATTTGATTTACTGAGATTTTATATGATGCATTATATTCTTCTTTTTCTAAAGACCTCAAAATGAAGGTCAAGGAAGTCTGAACTTCAAAAGCAAATGCTTTGTAAAAGAGGGATATTCAAATGGAGAAAGCTCTACTTGCTCAAATTTTTCTCCCCCTAAACAATCTCCCCAGCACACCTCCCTCCCTAACTGTCATATTTCGGCCTCTGAGGGAGAGAGAAGGCTGGCCCAGCTCCATCAGGGGCTGGCCTGAAGAAGGAGGCTCCTCCCTCCCTAACTGTCATCTTTCGGCCTCTGAGGGAGAGAGTAGGCTGGCCCAGTACCATCAGGGGCTAGCCTGAAGGAGGCTCCTCCCTCCCTAACTGTCATCGTTCGGCCTCTGAGGGAGAGAGTAGGCTGGCCCAGTACCATCAGGGGCCGGCCTGAAGAAGGAGGCTCCTCCCTCCCTAACTGTCATCGTTCGGCCTCTGAGGGAGAGAGAAGGCTGGCCCAGTTCCATCAGGGGGTGGCCTGAAGAAGGAGGCTCCTCCCTCCCTAACTGTCATCTTTCGGCCTCTGAGGGAGCGAGACGGCTGGCCCAGTACCATCAGGGGCTGGCCTGAAGACAGAGGCTCCTCCCTCCCTAACTGTCATCTTTCGGCCTCTGAGGGAGAGAGAAGGCTGGCCCAGTACCATCAGGGGCTAGCCTGAAGAAGAAGAGCCCTCCCTCCGGTCCATCTGCCTTGGTCCAGGCCTCAGAGGGAGAGAAGAATGCTGGACCTGATTCCTTCCCCCCCTCACCATTCCCTTCTCCTTTTGTGTCGTGTCTTTTAGATTGTAAGCCTGTGGGCAGGGAACTGTCTGTTATCCCCTCTATTGTAAACCGCTCGGATTCCCAGTGATTGGGCAGTATATAAATAAAACCTATTACTTATTATTATTATTATTATTATTATTATTATTATTATTATTATTATATTAAAATATATCAGGAGATTTATTTTATTAAAACACTAAGATACACAAAATGTAAACTGAACTGGAAAAAAAGGAGCACTGTGCTGTAATACAGAAAATTTGAGAGGGGTGGAAAACTAATAAACTGCAACTTAGCGGGCACTGCAGGTGTGAGAGGACACTGGGAAGATACCAGATTTAATTACCAATTAAAAACCGTGTATCACAAGTGACAGTGAAGCAAGGATGTACTCATCCTATTCAAGAAGGTGGAACTGTGTCTTACATGAGATCGGGTGGAAATGCTTACCGGAAGATGCTTACCATCTTAACTGCCCTCCTGAAAGTGGGTTAGACAACGATTGGAGCAGCTATAGTAAAAGTGGGTTAGACAACGATTAGAGCGCAACTGGCATGACACTCGACTCTTATCTGACAGAACTTGTCATAGGAAATTTCTTCGTACCTATAGAGAGGCAATATAGGCAGCGCAGAGATCTTTCTCCGCTGCACGTATCGCATCTGTGGAGTCCCGTCCAGCAGAGTTGTTTAGGGTGGTAAGGGAACTGACACAGGTTCCACCTGTACAGAACCCTTTGCTTAACCCAGTGCTTCTCAATTATTTTCTGTCATGCCCCCCCTAGGAAGAAGAAAACATTTCGCGCCCCCCGCGCGAGTGTAAATAGTATCATTTGTCTATAAAATTGGTCAAACGAGCCCCCCTTTATGGAGTCTCGAGCCCCCCTTTATGGAGCCTCGCGCCCCCCTATTTGAGAAGTACTGCCCAACAACGGTCTGCTGTGATATTTTTAACAACTACATCGCAGATAAAATCTCTCAGATAAGAGCCAACCTCGATGCCGGGACTGCAGCAGAATCAACTGATGAGGTGTCTAGTGAACCTGTTGTTGAGGTTAAACTGGATTGATTTGAGCTTGTGAATACTGAGGATGTGGACAAGATCCTTGGAAATGTGAAGAAGACGACATGTCCCCTCGATCCCTGCCCATCATGGCTGGCCGTCCAGGAGGGTGATGCCTTGATGGCATTTCTTAGAAATGTCATCAATGCATCCCTTAGGGAAGGCTGTGTTCCAACTTGCTTAAAAGAGGCGGTTGTTAGACCGCTCCTGAAAAAACCTTCGCTCAACCCCCTGGATATGAAGAACTACAGGCCTGTATCCCATCTACCATTTTTGAGCAAGGTGATCGAGAGGGCTGTCGCCCTTCAACTCCAAGTCATCGTGGATGAAACCCATTATATAGACCCATTTCAAACCGGCTTCAGGACAGTATATGGGGTGGAGACTGCCATGGTTGCTCTGGCTGACGATCTTCGTCTAGGCATTGACAGAGGAAGCTTCTAGATCTCTCAGCGACCTTCGATACAATAGATCATGACATCCACTTGGAGCCTGGGAGTTAGGAATCGGTGGCACTGCACTCCAGTGGTTCCGGTCCTTCCTCTCGGGTAGATTCCAGAAGGTGATGCTCGGGGACAGTCACTCCTTGAAAAAGGAGCTTAAATGTGGCGTCCCTCAAGGTGCCATACTGTCCCAGATGCTATTCAATATTTAAATGAAGCCGCTGGGAGAAATCATTCGCAGACATGGGGCAGGATGTTATCAGTACGCTGATGACACCCAAATATATTTCTCCATGTCCCGATCAGCAGCTATGACAACAGAGGGCATTTCTCCCCTCAATCAGTGTCTTGAAGTGGTAATGGGCTGGAGGAGGAAAAACAAACTCAGGCTGAATCCAGACAAAATGGAGGTACTTACAGTAGGGGCCCCCAAAACAGGTATAGGGTTGCAACCTCCAGTCCTAGATGGGATTACGCTCTCCACAAAGCACTGTGTTTGCAGTCTGGGGGTGCTCCTACATTCGTCACTTCACATGAGAAATCAGGTGAATGCGACGATCAGGAGCACCTGTTATCAGCTTCAGCTGATACGCCAGCTGCGCCCTTTCCTGGAAGTAAAGGACCTAGAAAATGTTGTACATTCACTGGTAACTTCATGACTTGATTTCTGTAATGCACTCTACATGGGGCTACCCTTGTGCCTAGTCCGGAAACTTCAACTAGTGCAAAATATGGCAGCCAAGCTGGTTGCCGGAAAAACTAGGAGTGACCGAATAACACCCGTCCTAAAATCTCTTCACTGGCTGCCTATTAGTTTCCAGGCACAGTACAAGGTGTTGGTTATAACCTTTAAAGCCCTACATGGCTTGGGCCCAACCTATTTGAGGGATCGCCTGCTCCCATATAATCTGCCCCACACTCAAGTCCTCTGGGAGGAATCTATTGCAGCCTTTAAACACCAAACTAACTGCTACCTCCCAGAGGGCCTTCTCTGCAATTGCTCCCAAACTATGGAACGGTCTGCCAGACAAGATCCGTCAAATTGCCAGCTTAGACAGCTTTAAAAAAGCTGTCGAGACAGATCTCTTCCGGCAGGCCTTTCCTGAATAAAAGTGCCCGGCCACAGAATGACTGCCCCTCACATCATGTATTAGCCCACCGCTATGTCCTCATTCTACATATATTTTTAATTTTGTTTTAATAGATATTTTAATTGTAACATGTTTAAAACTGTTTTAAGGGGGGGAATTTGGGACATAATATTGTAAATATGGATTTTAATGTGTTGTGAGCTGCTTTGATTGTCCCGTCACAGAAAAGCGGCATACAAATAAAAGTTTTATTATTATTATTTATTAATAAAAGCTCTTTGGAAAGTTGAGACGAATTTAGTTGTTAATTCCAGCAGATTCTTCCCCACTGTTCTAAGAGTGCGGGGCAGATTGTATAGGGAGATGCGTTCCCGTAAGTAACTCAGGCCCAAGCCATGTAGGCTTTAAAGGTGATAACCAACACCTTGTATTGTGCCCAGAAGCAAATTGGGAGCCAGTGAAGTTTTTTTAAAATTGGTGTTAAGTGGAGGTAGAGTAGAAAGAAGTTGGGGGTGGAATTTAAGGAATCAAGTTAATGTAGGTTGTTGAGAAGAAGACAGAAGAGAGAAGGGAAGAGAAGAGAAGGAAGAAGAGGAGGGGAAAGAGAGAAAACAAGGTTGTAAGCAATAAGAAGTAGTGAAGGAAGAGTGAAGGGGGTTAAAGGAAGAGGAAATAGATATTAATTAGAGAAGCTATGTTAAAATGTATTTAGTTTTTTCAAAGGTGGTGGTAATGTATAAATTGGATGAATTTGGATATGTATGTGGTTTTTTATATTGTCACTTTGTTTGTTTGTATATTTGGTTGGTGTGTTTTGTTTATTTGATAAAATTTAATTTTTTAAAAAAAAATTGGTGTTATGTGGTCAAACCTTGAAGAACCAGTGACCAGTCTGGCTGCCATATTTTGTACTACTAAAGCTTCCGAACTTGTTAAAAGGGTAGCCACATGTGGAGTGTGTTACAGTAATCAAGACGAGAGATTACCAGAGCATGTACCACAGCTTCAAGATCCTTTCAGTTGAGGTAGGGACACAGTTGGTGTATCAACCAAAATTGATACCAAGCACTTCTGGCCGTCGCTTCTACTTGAGATGACAACTGTAGAGACAGATCCAAAAGTACTCCCAAGCTGCGAACTTTGTCCTTCAGGGGAAGTGTGACCCCATCCAGGTCAGGTTGCAAGTACCTCTGTTTTCTCTGGATTCAGCCTGAGTTTGTTTTCCCTCATCCAGCCCATTACCGACTCAAGGCAGGCATTCAGAGGAGAGATGCTGTCCTTAGTCACTGTAACAGTCAGAGACATAGAGAAGCATATTTGGGTGTCATCGACATACTGATAACACGGCGCCCCATATCTCTGGATGATCTCTTCCAGCAGTTTCATGTAAATGTTAAACTGCATGGGGGACAGAATGGCACCTTGAGGGACGCCAGATGTCAGCTCTCTCTTAGAGGAACTACTATCCCCCAGCCTCACCATCTGGAATCTGCCCGAGAGGTAGGAGTGGAGCCACTGGAGCGCAGTGTCCCCAATACTCAACTCCCTCAGGTGTTCCAGAAGATACCATGGTCTGTGGTATCCAAAGCTGCTGAGATGTCCAACAGGGTCACACTTCCCCTATCAATGCCCAGATGGAGATCATCGACTAAGGCGATGACCATGGCCGTCTCAACTCCGTATCCTGCTCTGAAGTCGGTTTGAAATGGGTCCAGATAATCAGTTTCATCCAAGACAGCTTGGAGCTGTAAGGCAACTGCCCTCTCAATCACTTTGCCCAAGAATGGTAATAAGGAGACCGGTCTCTAGTTGTTTCTCACCTGAGGGTCCGGGTTTTTTTTTAAAGAGCGTTTTAACCACTGCTAGTATTAACTTTGATGGAAATTTTCCTCCCTGAAGGATGTATTGATTACAGATTGTAATAATACAATCACAGCATCCCCACCCTGGGTGGTCAACCAAGATGGGCAAGGATCAAGAGGGGCACGTCATCTTCCTTACGCTTCCAAGGAGCTTGTCCACTTCATTGGTATTTACAAACTCAAAATGATCCAGTTTAATGCAGTCCACGGAGTCACTGGATACCTCTCTTATTGTTTCTGTTGAAATGCCGGCGTTAAGATCAGCCCTTATCCGAGAGATTTTATCTGCTAAAAAGTTGTTAAAAGCATCACAGCAGGCCTTAAAGGGTTCAGGGTGGGAGACAGTTGGGTTACTCTTTAACCACCTTGAACATCTCTGCTGGACAAGACTCTGCAGATGCAATACATGCAGCATAGAAAGAATTCTTTGCTGCACCTATTGCCACTCCATAAGAATCCAATAGGTTCTTATGGAGTGTCTTGTCAGATACACACTGATGTTTCTGCTAGCAGCGCTCTAGTCGTTGTGTGGCCCACTTCATTTGTCAAAGATCTTCTGTATACCAAGGTTTTTTATTTGAAGTGGGCTGGAAAGGACGCTCAGGCACAATACTGTCTATAGCCATGGGAAGGTCATTATTCCAGGTATCAACTAGGGCATCAACAGAATCGCTGTCGATCTCAACCATAAAACCCTCTAGAGTTTCTTGGAGCCTTTTGGGTTCCATCAGCCTTCGAGGGTAGACCATCTTAATAGGTCCTCCACCCCCAAGGGGGGTATGGGTAGTAGCCTTCAGTCCCACTTTGACTAGGAAATGATCTGTCCATGACAGAGCAGAGGTACAAATTATCTCTGCCCACAGGTGCTCCTGATCTGTATTAAAGACCACATCGAGTGTATTACCTGCACAATGTGTTGGACCTGAGACCAATTGGGACAGGCCCATGGCTGTCATGGAAGTCATGAACTCCTGAGCTGCACCTGCTAGATCTAATGAGCCGGCCTCGAAGGGGATGTCGAGGTCCCCCAGGACAAGAAGTCTGGGAGACTCCAACACCAGCTATGTCAGCTCGGCCAGGGAGTCTGTTAGGCAACAGGGTGGGTGGTAGACCAACAGAATCCCCAGACTGTCCCTAACCTTCAGGGTCAGATAAATACACTCCTTAGGACTGGAGCGCGGCTTTGGCGTGGCTTCTGGACTCTTAGGATGCATGCATCAATGAAACAGCATACCTCCAACGTGACTCGAAGCAGCTTAATTTAGTCCTGTCTGTATGGGGCCATGGTTTAACCATGAAGCAAAAACGAAAGTGCAGTGTATCAATTGCCTGCCCTGGGGTTGGTTTTTTTTTTTTTTTTTTTTGAGCTTCAAGATTATTTGCACATTCATTAAGATGGTAAATACTGTCTTCTTACCATGTACAATATTTGCTTTTGAGTCCATTCTACAAAGTCTGCTTGCTTCAAGAAAGTCTGATGCGGTGATATACGGGTGAGACACAGTTATATTATGTAAAGTAAGCATCTGAAAAGAACAACCCACACCTTATTTAACTGATTTTACCAAATGGTATCTACAGTTATCCATAACAGAAAATTTGCTACAGTAATCAACAAAGAGCATGACTGCAATTTCCATTCTACAACAATGTAGCAGTTGCAAATTCCAGTTTTAAGAATGTTACAATTCTACAGCTACTCAAGAAAGTGATAGGAATAATGGTATCCTTTACAGAGTTACAGTATCTATTAAGCAATTCTTGAATCAAAACATGAATCCCAGCTGTAAAATGGAATAATAAATATAATGGAAAATAAATATAACATTTATCAGACTTAAAACAGTCCAGTTTGACTGACTGCATCATTTAGATGCTTGCCACGAAGAATGCAACATTTCAAAAACTAGAACAGACAAAACATTCTAGTCTTCAACATTTGATTTGTAAAGTTGAGACAATTCACTCCTCCTCTCCAATCTTAATATAGAGGTTTTGGTTTTAAACTACCATTCCATTTCAGACAAATATTTTTATGGTCTAGAACAAAGTTTAGCATTTGTTAAAAATTTCAAGTGAAACCTTTAGACATGAAATTTAAATGATGATAACAGATGATAACAGATGATATGAAAAAATCAACAGGCATAGACTGCAGAAATAATGGCTGTGAACATAAGGAGATTATTGTAAACCGTCTCTATGCTTACAACAACCCGAACATTGAAATGGTTTCACAGTCACAAATAAATAACTGAAGTCAGAGTATTTAGAGTACTTAGAAGTTAGATTCTGCACTATTATGGTAGAATGCAGACTTTGATCTGGGCTTAGTCATACTCAGAGCAGGCACACTGAAATAATTTGGGATTACATTAGTCATGACCAATTTAAGCACTGAATATAACAAAATCTGGATCAAACCTACAGCAAAAGGGATTCAGTGATCTGAAAAATGTAGCAATACAAGTAGCAAATACCAAGTTAGATGATTAACCATAAGTGATTTGAGTGAACACCTTTATGTTTGTAAATTGCAGGCAAAATCTGCATTAAACAATTATTCTAGTTCTAGGGCCTTTTTACATCTTACGTTTGGTGTTTTTGTCAGTAATCCAAATACTCTTGGATATAACCTTATAAAGATAATTGTGGGTCTGAACAGACAGGCCAAAATAAAGCTGCTTCTGGTCACTTTGGAGGTATGCTGTTTAAATGATGGATGCATCCTAAGAGGCCAGAAGCTGTGCCAAAGCTGTGCTCCAGTCCTTAGCTTTGGCATGGCTTCTGGCCTCTTAGGATTTAAACAACATACCTCCAAAGTGACCTGAAGCAGCTTTATTTTGGCCTGTCTGTCCAGGCCCTGCAATTCATGAAAAGATTACCACGTATATTGTCAGCATTAGTTTCCATGACTATACAGAACCTATGTTGTGTCTGCCATTTGTGAATGGTCAAGACCACCACAACAGTGGACACAAAGGTGTTCCACAAAAAATAATCCTTACCAAAGGCAACACCCTACAAAATCAGCTTCGTTTTTACTCCATAAATATCTAGAACAGCAATAAGGAATACATTAAAAATGTAGAATTTTAAATTTAACAAAGTCAGAACTCAAATTATTTTAAAAAGACACCTTTTTGACATCCTTGGATGTCAAAGAACATTTTGAAAATGAGTTGGGAAAAGAGTAACAATTACAATACTAAGAAAAAGAAAAGTACCTTTTGCCATAACAAAGTAGCACATAATTAAGCTTATTTCACTTTTCTGTTTGCAACAGTTGGATTTCATTCCTGCAATCACCCACTGATTTGTCAGTCCGGCAGTCAACCTGAGGAGGCATTTGAGAACACAGATAAGGTACTTTGATAATCTTACCAACATCATGGAGAGACACCGCAGATTTTTACTATAATGGAACTGATTTTGTAGTACAGCTCGCACACTTTGGTCTTCTAAGACGCACTACAAAAAATATTTGAGAGAAAAAAAACATTTTGTAGAACTGCCTATGTCAACATGAAAAAAAATCTCTTTATATTATGAGTTGTGGCAATTAACACAAGAACACAGAAGATTAGGATTGAGATCACAAATATATACAGTATAAGACATGCACATTCACATAAACCTTTTTAATATAAGTATTTAAGTCTTGTGCAAAACTCAGATGTTGTCAGCCTAGAAAATTGTCAATTTTAAAAACATTTTAGTTTTCTAAAACTGATTTTTAAAAAGAAACTGCCTATTGCAAATTGCTCTTTAATTAGCATGAAATATAAACAATCATGTTAGTATTAAATGTCCAATTGATTAGAAATGGAGGAGGGGGGATAAAACGCTTATTTTTTGAACATATGATTGTAACCCACATCTCTATATGAAATCAACAGTTCTACCAAATACATTGAGTTAAATGAGGTCTGTAACCAAATAAGGAATGAATGTGATCATTTCACAAACAGAAATATTTGTATGTTTATCTTCTGAAAACCTATCAGACTGTACATCACTATCTTAGTAACAACATAGGCGGGGTACAGACTGCCGCTTTGCGGCGGTCTGCCGCCGCCGCCAGTAGGTCCGCGGGGGAGCCGGAGCCTTCACACGGCCCGACTCCCGCGCGGACCGAAAAAGAAGCTCCAAAATGGAGCTTCTTTTTAAGTCGCGTTTGTGACGTAGCGAGGCGCCAGGGGCGCGCCCGCTACGTCACAACGCCCGCGACGCGTACGGACGCTCAGCGTCCGATACGTAAAGATAGCGGCGCCCGTATGAACAGGGCGCCGCCATCTTGTACGTATTCAATACATACTAGGGTTAGGGGGGTGCGGAAGCACCACCCCTTCCTAACCCTAGTACGTATTGATGACGTACTATTTGGCGGTCTGTAAACCGCCATACTTACTTGCTTGCTATTCTGTTTTGTGAAGGGGAGGCTGAGGCAAGGAAGAGTGAAACAGAAAGGAGAACTAGAGAGAATATCAGAAAACACTGTCCAGGGGATATGTCCATGTTAATAACACTGATTGTAGTTAAACTGAAACGCTGAGACGTACTGTGAATGATCATTCTAAGAAGGCTGAAGAAGCAGCCCACAACCATGGGGATATTCCCTCATGCCGAATGACAAGGAAGGGGACTGAAAGTCTAAATCCATTTAAAATCATTGCCTGCTTCTAGGTCCCCTTCAGTCTTGTTACATATCTTTGCATTCTTTTATCCTTAAGAGTTATTCATAGGAAGTTCGAGTAAAAAGTTTGTGTTAATGAATTTTTGTATGTGTAGATTGCTCATTCACCCTTCCTAGAATGATAACACACTGCAGATATCAAACTCATTCTCAGGAAGGGGGAAAGAACAATCCATAACCACTAGGATATACCCAAGCCAAATCCTTTATAGGTGGATATGGTTGCCTGTTTCCTTAGCTTGCAAAACAGTTTGCCCAAAGGGTATCTGTCCTCACTTACATTTGTCCACTGTATAATGTCTGATAAATGTCGATGGATCCTTCCATTCAGCTGCTTTACACACTTCATCCAAAGACAATTTTATTCTGAATGTCACTGTTAATCATAGATTCATAGAATCATAGAGTTGGAAGAGACCACTAGGGCCATCCAGTCCAACCCACTGCCATGCAGGAAATCCAATCAAAGCATCCCCAATAGATGGCCATCTAGCCTCTGCTTAAAGACCTCCAAGGAAGGAGACTCCACTACACTCCGAGGGAGTGCATTCCACTGTCGAACAGCCCTTACTGTCAGGAGGTTCTTCCTAATGTTGAGGTGGAATCTCTTTTCCTGGAGGTTGCATCCATTGTTCCGGGTCCTGTTCTCTGGAGCAGCAGAAAACAAGCTTGCTCCCTCCTCAATATGACATCCTTTCAAATATTTAAACAGGGCTATCATATCACCTCTTAACCTTCTCTTCTCCAGGCTAAACATCCCCAGCTCCCTGAGTCGTTCCTCATAGGGCAAGGTTTCCAGACCTTTCACCATTTTATTCGCCCTCCTCTGGACACGCTCCAGTTTCTCAATGTCATTTTTGAATTGTGGTGCCCAGAAGTGGACACAATATTCCAGGTGGGGCCTGACCAGAGCAGAATACAGTGTCACTATTACTTCTCTTGATCTAGACACTATACTTTTATTGATGCAGCCTAAAATTGCATTGGCCTTTTTAGCTGCCGCATCGCACTGTTCACTCATGTTCAACTTGTGGTCTACTTGGACTCTTAGATCCCTTTCACACGTAGTTTCATTCAGCCAGGTGTCCCCCATCCTATATCTGTGCATTTCATTATATTTTTCTTAAAAAGGTTATACCCCTCTATTTCCACATTCCAATCATGAGACTCATCCCACCAGGTTTCAGTGATGCCTATTATATCATATTTGCTTTGCTGTACTAGGAGTTCAAGTTCATCTTGCTTATTTCCCATGCTCTGTGCATTAGTGTAGAGACATCGCAGACCATGGGTCCCATTTACTTGCTGCTTCTGCAAGTTTTTTTTGCCTCCCACTGTTGGGTCCTTGCACTTTTTTTCTTGTTTCCTCTATGTCTGTTTGACTATTTTCTCCAGCCCTTTCGCCTTCCTTAATATTGTCTCCCTTCCCCTCGGAACTCAGTTTAAAGCTCTCCTGATCAAGTTCTTGAGACTGTTGGCAAAAACATTTCTTCCAACTGGCGTGAGATGCAACCCGTCCATTGCAAGAAGTCCCTCCTCATGGAACCGCAGCCCATGATCAAATAATCCAAATTGTTCTTGGAGGCACCATCTGTGAAGCCAGTTGTTCACATCCGCTATTTTCCTCTCCCTTCCTGGACCGTGCCCTTCAACTGGCAGAAGAGACGAGATGACAAACTGTACATCCATTCCTTTCAGCTTCCTACCAAGCGCCTCGTAATCCCTTTTGATGTTCTGCAGGCTGTGTCTTGCAGTATCATTGGTTCTCACGTGGACCAAAAGGAAGGGGTATTGGCCAGTAGGCTTGACCAGTCTTGTCAGCCTCTCTGTCACATTACAGATCTTTGCCCCTGGGAGACAACACACCTCTTGAGACATCTTCTCAGGCCTACAAATCACTGCTTCTGTACCCCTCAGCAAGGAGTCCCCCACTACGACCACACGCCTCCTACGAGGTTTAGCAGCGGCTGTTCCCTTAGGTGGGACTCTCAGGCGCGAGCATATGCGATTTCCCCCTTACACGGTGGTGTGTGTGTGTGTCCCAGAACAGATCCCTCGCATAAGGGAAGGGAGCACTGTAGCTGTTCTAAGTTGTTCAATACAAACTGGTTCAAACTCCACTCTCCTGATTTATTTATTTTTCCTGCTTAAGTAGTCTGCTGTCAAAATCAAAGTTCCTTTGAGATATACTGTAGTTAGAGTGAGGCTATTTCTTTACCCAACCAGAACTTTGGTGGAAATTTTTAGAAGTTGCTGGAATCTTGTTTCCCCCATGGTTGCACAGATAGGATTTCACGTTTAACACCTGTACAATGTTTTTTATTTTGCTTGCAAAATTTAACATCACTAACCTAACTGCCCCCATCTTTAAGAAATAACTGAGGATCAAATTCTCTAGAATGTTGTTCTCCATCTTGAACTTTTGATATTATACTAATTCAAGTGATTCATGTCTGACAGGACTGAATCTCCCATTGTTTTGAGAACATAAAGAAAATAGAATAAATTCAGTTGAATTTCAGACAGGATGGCAATTGTTCTTTGCTCCAGTCTGAATTTGATGTTGTAATTCCATTTCCCTCTTGATTTTGTTTTTTCACAGTGATAGGAGATATCTGTCCTTTGGTCTTTTTAATTCCTGTTGACCTACTTGAAATACCAATTTGTCTGTAGTTACGCCTTCCCATAAATGACTGAAGAGAAGCAATCTTTCTGCTACCAGTAGTTCCTTCAAGTCAGTATTGGTATCTGCCACTCCTGATGGAATGACCAGCTCTTCTTGGTTATTGACCTTCTTGTTGCCTAAACTAGAATGTTTCCCTATTACACTGCCCTTTGAAATTTCTGAAGTCCCTTTGTTTATGAGAAATGCTTCTTCCTCAAAAGTAGTTTTCTCCCCTAAAATTCCTTTTTTGTTTCTTGTCTCTTCCTTCCATTAAATTTTCTCCTCAAATAACAATTTTCCTTGAAGGGAGTTTTTACCAAATTAGCTCCTGACTTTTGGTCAGCCTCCTGATATGTTAACCTCAGGGATTGCCATTTTTCTCCAATGGGGCGCATGGTACTTCTCTGTCCCAATCTGGATCCATTTTTTTCTTTTTTTTCTTTAACAGTTTCCTTTTCAATTTCATGTTTAATTTCCTTCAACCTAATGCCCAGCTACCTACAGTTTAATCTTAATTTTAGTGTTATAGAACAAGAGAAAACAGAGATTCTCAACCAGCTGGCAAGGCACAAGAAGAAAAACTGAAGGGAAGAGAAAAGCAGGCAACAATTTAAACAGATCTGTAATGTTGCTCTCCTGCCTTGGTCAGCTGGTGTGCGGGAATATCCCAATGGTTGTGGATTGGTCCTTCAGCTCTCCTAGGAATGGCTGCTTTTCAAAGGAATCATATAAGAATACCTTCAAGACGTTTTCTCTAGATATGAACATATGGAAATGCTTAGAAGTCACACCAAGCCATGGCTTCTGAGTTAGACCTGGCTTGTTATTTAGCCATGAACTATAGTTTTTTGTGGGGTTTTCAGGATATCTGGCCATGTTCTAGAAGAGTTTCTTCCTGACATTTCGCCTGCATCTGTGGCTGGCATCGTCAGCATTCTCTGAAGATAGCCCGAAAAACCCACAAAAAGCTATGGATGCCGGCCATGAAAGCCTTTGACTCCACATTAGCCATGAACTGTTTCCTCATATTATCACATAATCCTATGTTCTCATTTTTGTTGCTTAGGTTTCAGAATGGGCCAATGGTCTTTTTGATACTTTCTGCTCAGAAACATAAAGTCAGAGCTTTGGGCAAAATTACATTATGTAGAAGAGCAATGGGAACAGAAAATGATTTTACTTAGAACTAATCTTGTAAGAACTTTAGATACATGTTTGAAAAATTTCCTTTAAGAGCTTTCAAACTGATCAACGTAATAATTTATAGTTTTTTGTGGGTTTTTCAGGTTATGTGGCTGTGTTCTAGAATTTATTCCTGATGTTTCGCCTGCATCTGTGGCTGGCATCTTCAGAGAATGATGGCATGGAGGTGTGGGGTATATATACTGTGTGACCCTTGGTTCAGATGAAGTGATTTACATGTTAATCTATGTCTTGGTCTGTTGGTAAATGGCAAGGCCCCAGGGTGGGAGGATATGTGAGGAGTATTGTGTCTACTTAGTGATCCACTGTCTGCTGATTGGGTGAAATGCAAATTCTGCCTAGGCCAACTTGATGGTAGGACACTCTGCTGAATAGGGTAGCATGTGATGCAAGGGCAATCCTTTCATGTTATAGCCTGTTCAGCAGTGACCCTTATCTTCTGTGTGGCCATTTAAGGAGTCTATGGGGCAGCCATGGGAACCACTGCACATGCCTAAAGTTGGATCTATGCCATGAATCATTATTCATTTGTAAGCAATAATATATAGCCTGGATATTTCTTTTGGAAATAAACTATCCTGGCGTTTATTTGAAGACTTTCAGAAAAATATACCAGTGGGGTAAAATCCAACATACTGCTGAAGGCATTCAGAGAACTTTCTTCCACTCTCCTCTGAAGCTTTCTGTGCCACCGATAACCAGTGGTCCAACACCAGTGATCCACAGGGGTTACAGTACACAGAGAAATTGCTGTTCTCCCAGATCTGCTGTTACACCAGTGGAAATCTAGTACTAGCTAGTATCCAAGTTCCTTTAAATTCTGCTTTTATTTCAATTACCTGGATGTTCTTATTCCATTTCTGCATAAATAACTTTTCTGGGAATTCTGGAGGAAGTGATAACTGCTCTTTACAAATATTTTGATATTTTGTGAAATCAAAAGGATTCACTAGGTATATTTGCCTGTGGGAAAATCTTGATTTCACTCTCTTCTCCATGAGTTCTAGAATATCCTAGTAAGAAATTACAAATAGCATTTTCAGTTTCATCATTTCATGTAAGAACATAAGACATATAATTCCAAACAAATATTTTCAATAAATGAATTCAAGCTATTGTTCTCTAGAGCTGTCAAGTGTAATTTTGAGATCAAGTACAGACTTAAGGACAATTCACTTGTAAAGCTAATAAAAGATTTAAAATATTTTTGAAAGTACTTGTACACTTGTCCTTGCACTGTTGAAAAGTGGATCATAAAACTCTTGGTTAGATTTCAGCTTATCAGATAAAAATAAAAATTACTTATACAGTCGCACCTCCTAACTTGCGGATCTGAGATCCATGCCCTTGAATATCTGCGGAGGGGCGACCTCTGCTATTTTCAATTGTCTGCACCCCATTCAAGCCAATAGGGCTTGAATATGCACGAGCCTCCATTTTCGTGGGCTGAGTCCAGAAAGGATTCCCTGCAAAAATGGAGGGCCAACTGTAGTATGTATATCTCTGTATCCAGAAATTTCATTGTACAGACCAAAAAAATGGAAAAAGTGAAATAACAAAACAGAATAAAACAGAAATTCACAACCCAGTTATTAAAGCAAAGCTGTGGCTACTTGATAAAAAAAAAAAATTTGACAGAGAGCCAAATTTTAACTTAGTGCCAAAACTGGGGCAGTCTGGCCAGTCCCAGTCCATGGGGAGGGCAGTCCACATTCCAGGAGAGAGAACTCAACAACCAGAGTTCCACAGCCAAGAGCAATTACAAATTCCATTAATAAGCCAAATAGATTTTTTCCCTTTGGGCTTTTCAGATCTCCCTGGAGAAGAATGTGTAGTTTTCAGGATTTCCTGTAATTTCAACTGAAGGAACATACACATGGAAGTGTTCTTAGCTGTGGCTAAACCAATATCTTAGGTTTCACTAACAAAGGCAATTCCCAATCCCTAAAAGTCATTTTAATTTCCCTTGACAAGGGTCTCTGGGCAAATATAAAAAAAGTATTTTTAGAATTCATTTTGTGAATTTACATTTGCTGATGGTAGCATGTGTTGAAGATCCAGTGTGGTGTGGTGGTTTGAGCAATGAACTACAATTCTGAAAACAAAGGTTTAATTCCTGCTTAGCCATGAAAACCTACAGGATGACTTGGGCAAGTCACATATCTCAGCCCCAGAAACCCCTATGATTGAGTCACTATAAGTCAGAAATGACTTGAAAACAGACAACAACAACAACAACAACAGAGCATATGTTGGCAAAAAATCTCTTACCAATCTACAAGTAAGACCAATGACAGCTATAGGAGTCTGTGCTGACTGTGATATGTCAAAGAGGTTATATAGCAGAGTCTGGTTCCTATGATGAATGAACAGATCAAATTCATCTAATATAAACAGCACGGGACAACTATGGGCACGGTCACCTAAAACACAGATAAAATTGAGAAATATCATAATTGTCAACAGGGTTTATCTGTATATTAACTTCTTACATATGCATGTTACCAAAACTTTTATACACATAACCAATGTGTAACTTCCAATTTAACAAAACATACAATTCACTGACAAAAGAGAAAGCTAACATGTTCTCCTTACTGTAACTTATTCAGAAACAAACTAGATCCTGCCTGTACAGCCTCATCTATTAAAATTAGTTTTCACAATCAATCAGCTAAACAAACCTAACTGACATTTTAAATGTAGCTCTAAAGATGCAATATATGAAACCACTGTAAAATTTATATGTTAAGCAGTATGTTTGCCCCTGATTATGGAAAATTCAGATGTAGAAAAACTTAGGGACCAATGATGTCACCTGGACATCAGTTATGCCAAGTCTGTGGAAGACTGGGGGGGGGGACCAACCCTCATAAATTTATGTTCCTACTCCTAAACTAGACGCAGAGTGGCTTGAGTGTTGGACTACGACTCTGGAGACTAGGGTTCAAATCAAATCCTTGGCCAGGGAAACCAACTGCCACACTCACTCAGCTTTAGAGGAAGACAATGGCAAACCCTCTATGAACAAATTTTGCCAAGAAAACCCTGTGGTAGGGTCAACAATCTGGCAACAATTTGAGGACACACAACAATAACAACTCCTAAACTAATCACATCTTATTTTTAAATATGCTGAAGACATGTTTATTCCAGTTTGCAGTAAATTCTTAGAAAGTTTTGCACAGCATCTGCTGTTCTCTACTCTATAGATTAACTGTAATTGTAATTTCATGTGTTTTGCACTTTTGTAAGCTGCTTTATGAGGAAGTCTTAGCAGATCAAGTTTCCAAAATATTACTCAAAGGAACACAGGAAACCCATAATTTAAGTTCATGTAACACCCCCCCCCCCCAGTCTTTGCCATTTAAACTGCAATCTTTTTCCTCCCCTCAGTAAATTGTGACATATGCAATGAGTCAGCCAAACACTATGTCCTAATTTTCTCCAAGGAAAAATATTTACCTCTTTTCAATGCTTCCAAAAGAAATGTGAGATTTTCTGCAAAACTACCCTAAAAGAGAACAAAGTGTGAATGATTAACAGACTGCATATAACAAGTGGCATTATTTCAGAGCTTCTGAACACAAAATGCAATGAAACTAGCAGGAGTGAATGAATTGAACCGTTTGGAAAACCCAGGACCGTTTCCACTAAAAGAATTAGGCCAGCTCTACACATTACAACTAAGCAGAAAAGGAAGATACACTTTCTTTTCTTCTGCTACAACTAAATGAAAATTCCAAGGCCAAGCATTAAAATTCCAAGTACATTCGAAACTCATACATATCTATGGAGAGCATGCAGATATTCCAACTGCATGTACTAGCCAAAATAAAGGCATAAAACGGGAGGAATTATGCAGTCCATCAATTGTTAAATTGCAATTCTCAGCAGACCTACCCAACAAAAGAAATGGTGAGGAATGTTTTAAGCAACACTGAGAATGCTGTTTAATTGCAACCCCTACCTAAACTCAATTGTAAATCCACAGAACCACTGTGAACCTGGTATGTTAACACTTACACTCACCTCCACTGATTTAATGTAATAGTCACAGCTAAAGATGGGGGGGGGGGGAGAGAAAAAAACTAGGTAATCAGTTTTCATGTGCATTTTCTACATCAAAATGAGAAAATTAAAAAATTGAAAAGAACTGGATTATGAATATGATTAGAGTGAGCCCTCCACATTAGCTGGGATTAGGGGCACAGGACCTCCGTGAAAGTGGGAAAATGGCAAATAATATATTTTTTAAAAAACACCACTTATTAAAACATAAACGATCTCTAGGTCTGTGGTGGTGGACCTATGGCACACGTGCCAAAGCAGAAACACGCTGTCCCAGGTCTTCAGCTGCATCCAGAGAGGCAGCTGAAGGCCCGGGAGGGGGGTGCAGGGGAAGAGGATGAACAGGTGTGCGCCTGTTCTTCTTCTTCCCCCTCGCCCTTCCCTCTTGCCTTCAGCTGTTTCTGGAGAAGCAGCTGAAGCCCCAGGAGGGTAGGGGAAAGAAGTCACAGTCAAGAAGTGCTGCCCCCGGCACTGGGTAACAACCGGTGCCAGAAGACCTTTTAATTTGGGCTCCCGGTCCCTAAAACGCTCACCATCAGTGCTTTAGGTCCTCCAGCGTAACTTTATGGTCAATTTCTGGCAGAATCATGCTGGAGAACCCAGAGATTCCTAGAGATAATCAAGGAACAATCAAATCTACAAATGTAGTGGGACAACTGTATTTATTATTAGAAAGATGAAAACGCTAAAGACAAGGTGTTTATTTCTCCAAAATTATTTCTACCACTACATTAACAGGAACTTGTATATTTCAGTTAGTCTCAAAGGTGCTACAAGATCTCTCTACATACTGATTCTACAGACTAACCAGCTATATCTTTGAATTCTATAACTTGCTTATTTTAAAAAGTGTATACTATCTGACTGGTGCAATTCCTGATCTTGGCTTTATTTTCTCATTTCTTTTTATGGGAATTAGTGTTTTCTGTTTGCCTAACACAATGGAGAGCAGGAGACAACTAAATAATTTTCCTTGTTTTACTGATAGATTCTTCTGCTTCTATTTTTAAAAATATTTATTTAGTTATTTATTTGTTTGTTTGATTGATTGTTTGTTTATTGAATGCCTTTACCTAATAAACTGATAAAACCAGATCAGGTCCTTGTACTGGCAGACAAAGGGGAATGGGCCAATGGAGAGATCTGAGGCACATTTTTCAAAAGAAAAAAAAAGATGTTGTGGAGGAACCATGCCTCTTTCCGAAACTACCTTTGTAACATAAAATAATTTTTTTAATATACCAAACATGATAATTTTACCCCAAACCTAATTATGCAGAATACATTTTGATCCGAAAGTTTAAAAAGTGACACTGGGGCAAAATAGACCAGCAGAAGGAGTGGCTTGAAGCGTCCCCTTCTGAAGACGGATTGGGATCACGGCTACCACATGCCACAGCCCCAATCTGCCTTCAACCTGTCCAAAAAAAGGAGCGGCAAAGAGCCACTCCTTTTCAGCCAGCAAAAAGCCAGCTTTCCCCACCCCGCTGTGGCCAGAGGTCGGCTTTAAAATGCTTAGGCAACATGCGACATATAAACACCACACCACCAGAGCACCTTAAAGCTGCCCATGTGTAAACCACCAAGGTGGTGTCAGGTGTGCGGTGTCTAAACACCATGTTCCAAAGCCGCCTGCATGGCGGCGCAAAAGGACCGTCTGTTTCGGCCCACTGTGTCTATAAAGGGTGCTCACTGTTGGTGTGCACCTTCAAGTCATTTTCGAGCTATGCCGACCCTACCAAGGGGTTTTCTAGGCAATGTTAGTTCAGAGCAGGCTTGTCTTTGCCTTCCTCTGAACCTGAGTGAGTGTGGTTTACCTACGGTCACCTAGTGGGTTTCCATGGCAAATCAGGGATTTGAACTCTGGCCAATGGAGTGGTAATCCAACACCCAAACCAACACAACATGCTATCTCTCTAATATCACCTTTTTGATCTTTTCAAAACTTTTTAGCCCCCCGCCAGAAAAAAATCCTAGGAAAATGTTTTCTCTTCATAGCTTCAATTTTTTTGACCTCAAGTTCCTTATAGGAGAGTGGCCAGATGTCCTAATCCTAAAAGGAGGATAAGGCTCCACAAAATGTAAGACATTCAAGATAAAAAATGCAGGACATGACAAAATCAAAGCTCAAAACACTCATATAAATATAAATGCATGTTTCTTAGTGAAGCTCAAAATGGAGGACATTTGGAGAGAAGGCTGAAATGTAGGATATGTTCTGGAAAAGGAAGGGTGTCTGCTTATAGGTCTCTTCCTCTTGAAAAAGTTATTGAAAAACTCTTGGAAAAAAGGCCTCCACTGAGCATAAAACAATCCAGGAGCCTTGAAAGCATTGAGAAATTGCCTCCATTCTCTAGGGGTTCTTGCAGAACATGTTGGGAGCACCTACAAAAAATAACAAATAAAAAAGGGAGGCAGGCAGGCCTGAATTTTCCACATCACTGCTTCAATGCGTCAATCTTAGTTAACAATTGGTTTTCGATAAGAAAAAGCAGGTATGAGTTGTACCACTTTTTCAACCTTCACCTATGAAATACATGAAAGCATGTCTTTCACTCGAGGACAAAAGCATACATATTCAGGAAACATTATGGTTGTCTGGTTTCTGCTTCCTGTACCATAAAGTCTTTATTCCACCCTCATTTACATCACCAGCTCTCTGGAAACCTGACAGTCTTAATTTTCAGTTTAAACATGCATGGTATATGGCGCTCTCAGTTTTTTATATTAGTATTACACTATCAAGATTTCCCTTAATTAAGATGCAATTGGAGGTGGAAAAATTTAACGTAAATGCCAACAAAGCTGTTTTCTATTTCCCACAGATATTGTTGAATATCCTTAGCTTGTTTTAAGTGATCACCCATTTGTTCTGGTAAAAATTCTTGGCTGGTTTAGATAAAATACTGCAAAATACACTTCAATCCCGTTGCTACCTTTTAAGAGAAAATACTGGAAAAATAATAATTACATTTTACAAACTCTTCAAACTATTGTATGGTTGTACAATAATGGAATGTAAGATACAACTGTATAATTTATATTCACTCTGTAAGTGTGCCGAAACATGAACCAATATACTATTAAATATAGTTTATTTTTTACTTACAAAAACTTTATCTCCAACTACATTTTCCAGATTCAGCTGTCTTGTGATCTCTTTAAGAGCAATTTTATCACTGGTCTGTAATAATCCTACAAAATAACATCAAGTACATTATAATATTCTAGGCTGTGCTTATATTTTCTGTAAGCCTAAGCAAGTATATGCAATTTTATGACAGCAGAGGAAAGCAGATAACTTATGTTTTTAAAAACAATAACACCATGACAATAAATTTTAAACTTATTTTAAATTTTAAAATTTGAACTTGTATGCTGCTTACTTCACTTTCTTGTTTCCTTCACAGATCCTGTTTAGAATATGGCTGTCCATCACATCTGCACCCAAAAACTATGGTTTGCACAAATACTCTTTTTCACAAAAGTAAACCATGATTTACAATTTTCAGAGGGCAAGTACAAAGCACAGTTTGTATAAAGCATAAATTGATGGTGGTTTCTGCTATTCTTTGCCTAATTCACTCTTGGCACATGGTATACTTCCATGCCTCTAAATTAATGTTTAGAGTACAGGAACTTTATCTGTGAATGAACTCACTGAGAGAACTAGTCTATCATTTTTACAAAGATGCCCTATATTAAGGTGGCATTATGGAGTTTTTATGAGTAAGTCAATCCTTGATACCATGCTACCAATATATATTACAGCATCTGATATACTAATGTAATTAGTACTTAACAGAAATTAGGGTTAAATGGCAAAGTGCAACAAAACCATCTCAAAGTATATTAAATTTATGACAAAATGCTTTATTACTTACCATTTAAATGAACCTGCAAAACGTTGTCCCTTACTTGTTGTACTTCCATGAGTTCTTTTAAGACATGACATGTTAACTATAAAGAGGAATGCAATTTAGTGGTTACGGGAAAGCACAGTAAATAATGTGTCTTACACCACATGCTTATTATTTAACTTCAGGGTTTAAAAATAAATAGGCCTGCCATAATAATAAAGATTATTCTTCATATGAGAATGTTATTCACATTATTATTCAATGGAGAATGAATCCTAACTTGATCTTCTAGTAAAGGAAAGGCTAAAAAGACTGCAATCCTGGATAACAGACAAAAGGGCGGGGGGGGGGGGGGACTATAAAAAAATTGGTTGATGTTCCAAAAGTACCTCTGCACATATTTATGGAATCCTCCTTTGAATTCATATGGATTGCTTTTGATAAAGAACATACTTTTAAAAGAGAAGATTTTAAACACAAATTGAATGCCAAACATTTTTCATTGTTGTATAAGCTATTACTTCATAAATTTTATAAGTGAAAGATTGAGGGCACGATACAGAAAATACAGGTATTAAGGAATCATAACAAAGGAAGATCAAGAAAACCAGATTGATAAGTAGCAAGAAAAAAAAATCCATAGATCTGTCAGATTAAAAAAAACACCTTAGTCTTTGTTTTTCACTCAGAAAAACCAATTTTACTGAAGGTAGTATAAGAGGCACGGGAAGACAGCATCAGCAACATACTTCTTTCTGTTCAAGCTAGAATGTCCATACCACCACAAGGCCATCTGCCTTGATAATACTCTGGAAAGGATCCTGATGAAAGTTTGTGTGTACATATACTGTATTTTTATTACTTTTAAACAATGAATATTATGCATCCTTAATTAGCCAAAATACATAAAAGCAAATGATTCAGAAAACTGGTTTTCCTACAACAGAACAGTCACTAACCATACCAGATTTAAAAACTATGGAAACAGTGAAATAAAGCAAATACATTAGTCAGACAATAGTTTTATTAATAAAACTAACATTAAAATAAATAAAATTAATATTACATTATATAATATTAACAGAAATGTTTTCTATTCCCATAAGGCTCCACATGTAAAATCTCAATGGAATGAAAAATACTACCATAGTCTTTCCTGACCCCCTGGGTCCCACGATGAGTACAGAGTTGCTTTCACCATGAATAGCTGTTTGTTTTAACAGCTCAAGTAATTGCCTGTGGGGGGAAAGTACATACACTAAGCTTCAGAGGAGGAAGTAGTTGGGAAAATGTCATATTTAATAGCAACTCAGACAAAGAAAAATATAGTAAAAAAATGTTTAGTTATTGTTTGCTATTATTGTTTGCATTTTAGTCATATCTACAAAATATGTTTGTAACTGTTTATGTTTAATAAGTATGCTTTTAAGAAATATGTAAAACTGAAAGTAACTAAGTAGATTACCATACTACACTCTTATATTGCTGCTATTCCAGTTTTACTGCTTTAGCTGCCTCCTGTTGCATTGTGGGGCTTGTAGTTCAGTGAGGCCTAAGCGCTCTCTGGCTGAGAATTCTAAATGCTCCTCCCACAACTGTAAATCCCAGAATGCAACAGGAGGCAGCCAGAGCAGTAAAAGTGGAATAGCAGCACTATAAGAGGGTAGTGTGGTAATCTCCTAAATCTCAGCAAGGTAAGTATTATACTACAAATACAAATAATAGTTTTGTAAAAACTATTAAACACATCACCAGAATTCTACATGTTGTTCTCCCACACTGGATGAATCAGTATTTATTCTATATATGGTATGTATAATGTCATTGATTTAAGAGATTTTAACTGCTAACATGTAACCATAAGAAAACTACTGGGAAACAAAGTACTGTACATCCTCATGTATAAGTCTAGAAATTTAAATCAAAAAATTGACCCCAAAAACCTGAGTCAACTTATCCACGGGTCAATGTAAGTAATATATCTTAACTCTTAAATAAAAGAAGGAACCAATCCCTGGTGAAAAGCAAAGAGTATAATCTGTCTTGGAAGCACTGGTCCCCTCTATTCTCTCATCCATCCAACCTTAAGTGTAAGCACAAAGAGCTTTGTCTGCTGGAATTTTGTAAGTTCTTTGACAGTGTTTTCTTTGCTTTATCCTTTAGATCATTTGCTACATGCCCCTAACTTTTACCCTCGACTTATCCATGGATCACAGCAAAATCCATAATTTCAGTCCCAAAATTTGTCCTTGACTTGAAGCTGACTTATAGTCGAGTATATACAGTATGTTGTGTTTTGCCTTCTATCCCAGTGATGGTGAACCTTTTCGAGGCCAAGTGCCCAAACTGCAACCCAAAACCCACTTATTAATTGCAAAGTGCCATGTCCCTCTGGCTTTCTAGTAACAAACTCTGGCAAACTCTGTGCTGGGATGATGGCACATGTGCCCACAAAGAGGGCTCTGAGTGCCACCTCTGGCACGCGTGCCATAGGTTCGCCATCACTGTTCTATCCCATAAACTTCCCCAAAACGTACAGGCATACCTCAGTTAACAAAGCCTCTGATGAAGTGTTTTTATGACCATTCAGTCTCCATTCTTTCCTCCTTGCCCTCTGTCCAGCCAGAAGTTTTTTCCTTCTCACTAGCATCAGGACTGGGAGGATGGTGAAGAAAGGCTTGACTTTTGATGTCAGGTTGCTTTACTGTATATGCAATAAAGCTCGAGTAGGTAAATAATGGGATTATACTCTAGCCTATCCTACTGTGTAGCCCTGCCTACTACAGGCAAGGTAAGCAAAAGTTGTCGCCAGAATCTCTTACTGAGTATGTCCGAACAGCAGAGAGAAAAGGGGAAAGCAGAAAAGATTGCCTCACCAGCTCTCCCAATGTGTTTTTTTTAAAAAGCACAGATATAAGTCTGGCCACCAAAATGGAAATGTGGAGGCTGGTGAAAAGGAAAAAAGTAATGGATACATTTTGGGGGGGGGGGGGACTTTCAAGGTTTCTAGAAGGCTCAAAATGTTTCTGCTTACTTGTGCAAGGCTTACCTGACACCTGATTGTTTCATCATTTCAGGTGTGCATATTATTAGTTTTGGATAAAAGTTCACTGAAACATGTTGAATTTCTCCTTTTTTTGTGGTGCAGGAACCTATCTCTATTCTTTCCATTTTATTTATGCCTTTCATATCAACTTGTCTGTTAAAGAGTCATGCCCAGAAACACATCTACTTTGTTAGCTAAGATACACCTATATAACAAAGCAAGAAATATTAGACTGGTGGAGTGTTAGTGACCATTAACCACTGTGACAAACTGATTTTCAAGTTCAGACTAGGAATGAGAAGATCCCAATTCAAACCTCTACTCAACCATAAAGATCCATGAATCTATGGGGTTGGCCTCTTTTCAAGTCTATCCTATTTCCTGTGCTACTGTGAAGAAAAAATGTCTGCCACTTTCAGCTCCTTGGCGAGAAAGTAAAAAACCAGAGTTTTAGAGAAACTTTTAAAAGAATGGGAACTTTTCAAGTTTCTATTGATTCAATGGGTTTTCATCTAGGATTTGGCATCTATTTCGGATACATAGAACTTAAGAGATGTTCTCAATGTTTATGAAGATACAATACATGAGTACAGAGTTGCTTTCACCATTAATAGTCATTCATTTTAACAGCTGAAGTAATTGCCTGTGGGGGGGAAAGTACATACTGTACACTAAATTTTAGAGGAAGCAGTTGGAAAAATGTCACATTTTCTTGCATTTTCAGCCCCCCCCCCATGTTGGAGGGCTTACCCTAACAACTGATAATTGTTGAAGTAGTACAGTCGGAAAACCAGCCTACTTCAAGCTACTGTGCTGGGGAAGCAGAGGATTCATGGATGAGTCAGGTTTAGCTTTACTTCACAAAAAACCATGCCAGACTTTGGTAACGACTGTTACTATTCAAGGAAAGCAGAGCTTCCACTCTATCTTGAAAAGAGCTTTCACTTTAGATTTTGTCATATGGAACAGTCCCTTCTATAGATCTTCAGAGTTCTTCTGAGACTGGACAAGTAAAGAGTGGACTGGATCCCAGACCTCTCACAATAATGTCATTTGGACTGAACTGGAGGTTCTACTGATTGTATGCTCAAATAGGTGGTTTGGCTAGACTTCTCTATGTCCTGTAGAACCACCACCTGGCCCAGTGGTCCTAGTAGCTCTCTCTAACCCCCTGGAGTGCATTTTCAGGGCCACAATGAGCCAAGGGAGATTAAATTAGTAAAAACAATCACTTTCTTTCCACCTACAAGTATGCCCAGTTTATGGAGTTCTGCTTGATACAATTCAAAACCAATCAGAGAAGAGACCTAAATTACAGAGTTTGAATACAGGGGAGATTGTCTGAAATACAAGTAAAAATATTTCTTCCTTACTTGTACTGAAGCTCCAGTCCAAACAACTTTTCATTTGGACTCGGATGACAAAATCTTTCACGTAATATTCTTTGTACCTGCAAATAATTCCATAAATAAAACAAAAAACAAAACAAAACACAGCTAGCTATCAATTATTCTGGCAATTTCCTCCTATCTTATGGAGGCTGATGAAACAGAAATTATACAAATATGATGGGACATTCTGCAAGAGGTGTTACTTTCAGATATTATGAGCTTTTACACTGTTTTGGTACAGAAGTTGGAGCTAGGATATTTGAAGGACTGTTTCCATCTGAATTTGCACTCATCATCTGAGATGCTTTTACATGTAGCTTCTAAAGAGCTGACATGGGTAGATATTCAAAGCAGGACTCTTCAATTACTAGCACCTAGGTTATGGAACTCTCATCCCAAGACCTTTCTTGTTTCATGGGCCCTATACAGACAGCCAAAATAAAGCTGCTTCAAGTCACTTTGGAGGTATGGTGTTTCAATGATGCATGCGTCCTAAGAGTCTGGAAGCTGCACCAAAGCTGCACTCCAGTCCTTAGGATCTACAAAGAGAAACTATGGCATTTCTCTAATAGCAAACAGCTGAAATTAGACTTGCATATGTGGCACTTTATTAAAGATAGTCAGTGGACTCTTCCACATCTAGGTTTCATCAATGAGTATTTTGTCAATATTCTACCACAGAACATTATAAGAGTGAGCATGTTTCATTAGTGTTCAGCAATCGCTCTTGCTCACAACAAAACAGTCAAGTTGTCAATAATCTTGCATGCTGATCGATCCTGCTACAAAGTGCAGAAGCTAAAGAAACCACAAACCTTCCATTTGTGTCTCATTCTGTGTAATGCCCAAACCAATCATTATTGCATGCCTTTCTTCTGATTATTTATTTAATTTGTATCCTGCCTTTATCCCAGTTTGGGAACCAAGGTGGTTTACAGCGTATAATTGACAGTTAAAATAAAATGTAGTGCAAAAGTTAAATACATGGAATAAATAAAAGTACAGCTTGTTGTTGTTGTTGCCGTGTGCTTTCAAGCTGTTTCCAACTTATGGTGACCCTATGGTGGACCTATCATAGGGTTTTCTTGACAAGTTTCTTCAGAGGGGGTTTGCCACTGCCATCCTCTGAGGCTGAAAGAGTGTGACTTGTCCATGATCATCCAATGGGTTTACATGGCTGAGCCAGGATTCGAACCCTGGTCTCCAAAGCCCTAGTCCAATCCACAAATCACTATGCCACACTGGCTCTCAAAAAATACAGTGCCCCTCATTAAAAGGTCCTTCTGCCACATTGTTAGACACCAAACAACTGTTTAATAAGAAGGAATTTGCTTGCTGACAAAAAGAGATCAAAGCAGACGTCCATGGGAGGCAGTTCTACAGTGAAGGAGTAGCCACTGAGAAGGCTCTCCCCTGGGTCTGCATCAGCCCTTCCTATGATTGTGGCAGGAGAGAGACAAAGCCCCCCCCCCCAAAGGTCTAAGGTTCAAATACGTTTGTGTAGGACAGTCTTTCAGAGAATCTTGACCCAAGGTCCTGACCAGCACTCCTAAATCTTGCCCAGACATGGAAAGACAACCAATGAAGTTGTTTCAGTAAGGAGGTTGTACAGTTGGCCTTGCTTTCGCAGGGGATCCGTTCCGGACACCACCACCCCATGCAAACACAGGCTCACGGCTTAGAATCATAGAGTTGGAAGAGACCACTAGGGCCATCCAGTCCAACCCCCTGCCATGCAGGAAATCCAAATCAAAGCATCCCTGACAGATGGCCATCCAGCCTCTGTTTAAAGACCTCCAAGGAAGGAGACTCTATCACCCTCCGAGGGAGTGCATTCCATTGTCGAACAGCCCTAACTGTCAGGAAGTTCCTCCTAATGTTCAGGTGGAATCTCTTTTCCTGCAGCTTGCATCCATTGTTCCGGGTCCTGTTCTCTGGAGCAGCAGAAAACAAGCTTGCTCCCTCTTCAATATGACATCCCTTCAAATATTTAAACAGGGCGATCATATCACCTCTTAACCTTCTTTTCTCCAGGCTAAACATCCCCAGCTCCCTAAGTCGTTCCTCATAGGGCATGGTTTCCAGACCTTTCACCATTTTTGTCACCCTCCTTTGGACACGCTCCAGTTTCTCAATGTCCTTTCTGAATTGTGGCGCCCAGAACTGGACACAATATTCTAGGTGGGGCCTGACCAGAGCAGAATACAGTGGCACTATTACTTCTCTTGATCTAGACACTATACTTCTATTGATGCAGCCTAAAATAGCATTGGCCTTTTTAGCTGCTGCATCACACTGTTCACTCATGTTCAACTTGTGGTCTACTTGGACTCCTAGATCCTTTTCACACGTAGTTTCATTCAGCCAGGTGTCACCCATCCTATATCTGTGCATTTTATTTTTCCGCCCTAAGTGCAATACAGTGCTCCCTCGGGTTACGAAATTAATTCGTTCCGCGGCTAATTTCGTAACCCGAAAAACCTTCGTAACCCGAATTGCCATAGGCGCTAATGGGAAAAAAAGCCGCGGCTCTGCCGCGGCTCCATTTAAAACAGCGCCGGCGTTTTTTCGTAACCCGAAAAAACGTTCGTAACCCGAAACAATAAATCCCTATGGGATTTATTCGTATCCCGAAAAATTCGTAAGCTGGGTAATTCGTATCCCGAGGTACCACTGTACCTTACATTTCTCCGTGTTGAATTTCATTTTGTTAGCTTTGGCCCAGCTTTCTAGTCTATTCAGGTCATTTTGAATCTTGATCCTGTACTCTGGGGTATTAGCTATTCCCCCTAATTTGGTATCATCTGCAAATTTGATAAGTATGCTTCCAATTCTGTCATCCAGGTCATTGATAAAGATGTTGAATAGGCTTGAATGGGTCACGCCCCCATATGCACGGCATTGGAGACAGCAGAGGTTGCCTCTCCACAGGTAATCGAGGACGCGGATCCCAGATCAGCAAGTTAGGAGGGGTGACTGTATGTTCCCTATAACCAGTCCCAGTAAGCAGTCTGGCTGCAGCATTTTAGACCTACAAAAGTTTCTGAAGCGTTTCCAAAGGCATCCCTCCACAGTGCATTACAGGAATCTAAACAGGATAGAGTCAAGGCATGCATTACAGTGAGCAGATCTGATATCTCCAAAAACAGGGACTGTCTGTGCACTAGTTTTAACTCCAGCCACCACTGAAACCCCATCCAGCAGAGCCTGAATGCCTATTCTTTGATCTGCCTTTTGGCTGGCAAGGAGTGCCTCTATTTTGTTGAGATTCAATTTGTTTGCCCATATCCAGGCCATTACTAACAGCAGTTTAGTAGAGAAAAAACTTTTTTGGAGTTAGGTGGAAAGGAGAGACAGAGCTGGTTATCATCAGCATACTAGTGACATCAAACCTGAAAACCCAGGATGAACTCTCCTAGCAGTTTCAGATAGATAATAATCAGCATACGGATATATAACCAAATCCTGAGGGACCCCATGGACCAACAGCCAGGGTGTTGGAACAGCTATCCCAAGGCACCATCTTCTGAATCTGCCCCTCCAAGAAGGACCAGAACATTCCAGAACAGTATTTCCAAGGGTCATTTCAGAGAGGCAGCCCAGAAAGTTGCTAGTATTATTAAAAGCCACTAGGAGGTAGAGCAGAAACAAAAGGTGCACACTGCTCTGTCTAGCTCTCAGCAGTTATTTATCAAGGTAACCAAAGCTAAACTCTGTCCCACAGCTGGGCCTGAAGCCAGATTGAAATGGATCTACATAATCTTGCTTTGTCCAGGAACTTCTGGACCTTAGAAAGCACCACATCCTCTAGAACTTTACCAAAGAAATGGATACTGAAGACTGGCTGGTAATTCTCCAATGTGGTGGTGGTGTTCAGAAAGGTTTATTCTAGAAACAGGCTAACCTTTTTTAGTCAAAATGGAAACCTGCCTGTAAGGAATTTATGAAGGATAGCGTAAAATGCTCTGTAATCCAGCAATGGGTATGAAGTCAAAAAACCACATGGATTCCATTACTGCAAAAAGGGTTACGCACAAAGACTAAATTACTTGTTATAAAACTTAGAAGTCCTATGCATGGCAACAGGCAGTTTCACGCACAGCACCAGTGCTGCATATATGGTTCCCATAAGACTTATGAGTCATGTGAGTGTACATGTAAGAATGGGATATAGATAGGTGTCAGCAAATAAATAGGCCTGTATCTCATAGCCAGCCCTGACTATAGTATTCATATTACTGATGGGTTTATAGAAAACGTAACTTTATTATCCAAGACAAGACAATTAATTCAAATAACTTAGGGACTATGCACACCAGCCATAAAAGTGGGCCTGGGCTGGAGTCGGGGCATAGCATCCACATGAGACATGCCCTGACTCCACCTCGAGAGCAGCATGATGCCGCGTACCGCTCCACATGGCGCACGGCATCACTGCAATCCTGTGACGCTGCATCCACACAATGCAGTGCCAAAGAAGCGCCTTGCATGCTTTCCAGGGCCCAAAAAGGAACCACTTTTTGCAGCTCCTTTTTGCTCCCTGGAAAAGCCAGATCGGGGCCACAGTGTGCAGTTACCGTAGCCCTGATCCGGCGCAGGTGAAGGAGGATGCAGGCCGCCCCTTAGGGGCGGTCTGCATAGCCTCTTCATCTTACAACCAGATTTATGTCATACAGTCGGCCCTTCTTATACATGGATTTTTTATACACGGATTCAAGCATACACGGTTTGAAAATGTTCCAAAAAAGTATAAATTTACCTTGATGTTCCATTTTTTATTAGGGACACCATTTTGCTATGTCATTATATTTAATGGGACTTGAGCATACACGGATTTTGTTATACACGGGGGATCTTGGAACCAAACCCCAGCGTATAACAAGGGTCCACTGTATAACCCACTGTTGGACTTTTTTGTCCAAGAGTCCCTATTAAACAAACACTGCATGTGCAAACTAGGTCAAGACAAGACACTAAAATATAAGTTTCAAATATTCAATAAGTGAAAAACAAATATCACTAACCTTTGAAATACATTCAGCACTTGCGAAGCTATCCTCCTTCAGTTTACGTTTGCTCATTGTACTTCCACTGTATAAAAAGGAAAACATGATAAACTGCAGTGAGAGGTCATCATGTCTTAATCTTAATCTTAAAAATTTTATTCGGTCATTGACCAGCAATATAGTACAAAATGCAATTGCAGCAATATAAAACAGAATGTAATTATACTATTTGTACATTGCTACTTATATAATAAAAAGGTTGAAATTAACTCCCATATCCTGGTTTCTTGTTCTATCCACAGGGGCAGAAGAGGTCTTAAAATTTGAAATTCTATGCTCACTATAAGATATGGGTGACTTCAAATTATATCCTCCCAGCCCTCAAAAGCAGTTTTATATGAGATGCTGTTAAAGTCTGACTGGCTGTAAACTTCTCAAAGGTAATGCCACCTATAGATAATTTACAGTATACCAATACTCAGCAGCCTTACCATCTTATTTTGCTATTTATATATGTCTACTAGCTGTACCCAGCCACACATTGTTGTGGCTGTCTGGTTAAATGGAAAAGAAAGAAAAGAGAAAGTGCACGTTTCTGAAATATTTAATTTCACAATGCTTGTGGGTATACAATATTTTTTGTTGTTCCATTGTCTATGTAGATATAGAGATTGCTGATGAGAACATGCCGGTTGAAATGATAAACATCATCTGGGCTGTACTGGAATGGAAGGTGATTGTAATCACATGATTGGTGAGCAGTGAGTGCTGTCTGACGCTGATCTGCTGTTTCTCGTTGACATCTTTCAGCCACTCTCAGCCTGTCGCATTCATTCTGTTGAGACTGACGCAGAACTGAAGCTGAAGAACGCAATCAGCGTGCTCGCAACCATGCATCCTGAAGTCTGGCTGCACATCACTCTCCTGCTTCCTCGGCACATATTTGAGCCATTCTTTGCCTGTTTTGCTCATTCGCTGATGCCCATTCTTCCTCAGTTTGTTTTACATTTACTTGTTGCACTGCTTCCGCTCTGTGAGTGCGACAAACTAAGTTTGATCTTCTGGGAGGCATTATTTGGGTGAACTAAAGCAGATCAACTGCACTAAAAAAAGAAGAAAGAAAGTTACCCATCCCTTCTAGCAGCAGTGCGGCAGCAGCAGCGGAGGCACAGCCAGGGTGGGCGACTGAAGCACCAGAAACCTCTCCATTTCTCTCTCCTCAGCAGCAGCAGAGGTGTGGCTAGGGTGGGCGATGGAGGCCTCATAAGCCTCCCCCACCCATCCTTTCTAGCAGCTGCATGGCAGCAGCGGAGGCACGGCCAGGGCGGGCAACTGAGGCACCAGAAGCCTCTCCCTTTCCTTCTCCTCAGCAGCAGCGTGATGGCAGCAGCGGAGAAGGCTAGACTATGAGACCATGATGGGTGGTGTTTCGGGACCATAAAAGCCTTTACTAAAAAACAAATGAATAGCAATAATAATTTAATATTCACGGGGATATAGTAAGGGGCGATTAAGAAATCTGACTGGAAGTTTGCACAATCATGTTAATTAATTAGGCGTTTATCAGAAATAATATGTAGCAAGAGAGAAAAGTAAGTGGGACATTGAGTGAACTAGGAAAACTTTGCAAGGTGTATGTATTCATCTCAGTGAATTTAGAAGTACATCCTAGAGAAGAAAAAAATGGCCAACAATTATATTTAAGATGAATCTGAAAGCACCGCTCTAAAAGAAACTTTATTAGGTGCAGAGCATCCTAAAGAACTAGGAAATAATTTATTGTTATTGGAAGAAATAAGGAAAATAGGAGCAGATATAAAAATGGAAATAACAGCAAAATTTAAAGAGGAAATAAAAGAACTGAGAGAGGAGATAAAAGCAGATATAGAAAAAGAGATAAGCACATTTAGAGATAGCATAACAAAAATTACAGGAGAAATGAAAACAATAAACGAAAAAAATGACAGAAATTAAAAAAAAACAGAAGCATTAGAAAAGAAAGTGAATAAATGAGAGGAAAAACAAAACCAAGATGAATATTACAGAGCAAATCTAGAGCTACGATTACAGAGGAAAACTCTAAAATTAAGGGGAGTTGGAGAACAGCAAAATGAAGGTCTCACTACAAGAATTATCCTCCAATTGGCAGAGTTTAATGGATGGTCTGGAGAGCAACTAGACTTAGAAATTGATAAATTATATAGAGCAGACTCATGGTTTGCCAAAAACTGTAATGTTCCTAGAGATATTATGAGTGTTTTTGTAAGAGAAAGATTAAAGGACCTTATTTTAGAGACAAATTGTAATAAAAAAAATTGAGATTGAAGGTAAGGAAGTAACAATATACAAAGCAATTCCAACACAAATATTAAAGAAAAGGCGTAAATATATAATTTTGACAGCATATTTAAGGCACCATAATATTAAATACAGATGGGGAAAAACAGAGGGAATCTGTTTTACATTTCAAAAAGAAAGATTTATTATAAACACAGAAGAGAAGATGAAAGATTTTCTAAGCAAGTATAAAGATGCACAAGATTTAGATGAAATAGGAGAAATAAGAGGAGGGATGAGCAGAAAAGGATACAAAACAACAAAGATGAAAACCAGATCTGAAAGAGAAAATAGAAATAAGAAATTAGAGAGAGAGAAAGAAAGCACAGAAGACTCGGATAGGGTTACATCAGATGAGGAAAGAGAGACTGAATCAGATCAAAAGTCGGAATCAAAAATTAGAGCTAGAGCAAGAGAGTAGAAAGGAGAAAAAAGCACAAAGAAATCAAAACATTCAAAAAGCAACAAAGAAAGAAAAAATAAGGAGAAATAGGAAAACTAGACATTAAAAAAACTTGAAATAAACAATGACAACTAAACTACTCTCATGGAATACTAATGGTCTGAATTTGAAAGTTAAAAGGAAACAAATATTTCATATTCTAGAAAAACAAAAAATAGATCTCATTTGCTTACAAGAAACCCAGATCAAAGAAAAGATAGGCATGTTTTGGAAACCAATAGATTAGGACAATTATTTGTTGTACTCAATGAAAAAGAAGGAGACAAAGGGGGTGGCAATCTATGTTAGAAACAGAGGGCAAGCAAAGGAAATATTTAAAGATAAAGACGGACATTATATTGCAATAGAGATAACGCTTCAAGAAGGAAAAATATTATTAATAAATCTATATGCACCCCAAAATAATAAAAACAAATTTTTACAAAAAACTGCATCGATTAATAGAGGAACTGAGTTATGAAAAAAAAATTATTAACAGGATATTGGAATGGAGTTATCAACCCTGAGATAGATAGGTCAGACCAAAAAGAAAAAAGGAAAAATCAAGGAAAACTGCCTGAATCAGCTTTCAAATTAAAGGAACAATTAAATTTAGTGACTGCAATAAGGACTACACATTTTATTCGGACAGATTCAAAAGTTGGTCTAGGATAGATATAATCTGTGCTTCAAAATCATTGAACAAAGATATCAATAAAATAGATATACTACCGAAAACCCTCTCAGATCACTGTCCAATTGTCATGACATTTAAATTGAAAAAGAAAGAAGATACATGGAAATTGCAACACTATTTGCTGACAGATGAGGAGATTGTAGGGAAAATGAACCAAGAATTAAAACATTACTTTCAGGAAAATATGACCCCAGAAGTATCAAACCACATCATTTGGGATGCAGGGAAGACAACTGCAAGAGGGTATTTGATACAGCAGGGAACAAGAAAAAAAAGAGCAGAAAAGCTGGAAGAAAAAGAAATAGAGAAGTTAGAAAAAAAAGAACCCCAAAGACAAAAAATATATATATTGCAAAATCTCCAAATATTAAAGAATCAACTAACTCAAAAGATTAACCAACAAATATCCAGCAAAATAAAATCGCTAAAGCAACATCACTTTGAACATGCTAATATAATAGGAAAATGGTTAGCATAGAAAATAAAAAAAAACAAAGGTAAAGAAATTATATAGTGAAAATAAAAGATAAAGGGAAGGAATATAACTAGCAAGATAAAATTAAGCAAATAGCGACGGATTATTTTGGTGAATTATATACTGCTGATAAGAGAACAGAAAGTAAGAAAAGAGAGGTCCAGGAATTCATAAAAAAAGAACAAATCCTGCAATTCTCTGAGGAACAGAAAAAACAACTAAACTCTCCAATAACAATGGAAGAAATTCAAACAGCAATAAAAAAACTAAAAGATAATAAAGCACCAGGTCCAGACAGCTTAACTGCTGAATACTATAAAACATTTGCTGATGTATCACTTCCCTTATATAACACACTAAAAGAAATTCAGGAAAAGGGGCAACCTAAAACTTGGCATGAAGCATTGATTACCCTAATACCAAAAGAAAACAGAGACCCAGAACAAATCGAAAACTACAGAGCAATAGCCCAAGCAAACTTTGGTTATAAAATACATGCATTAATTTTGGCGAATATGTCAAAACGCTTTTGATGTTGTGCAGCGCGTGAGTAGTGACGATGTATATATTGTTGTACACAGTGGAACTTCTTCTAAGAATACATACAATATATACATCGACACCATCCACCATTCACACCAGTAACAACCCTCCCTGGGGTAAAAAGCTCATCACTACTCTAGCAAAGATTCCGTGAGGCCTACTAGGCTTTGCCTCTCCCTCTGGGGCTACAAAGGAGCCAGCCACCCTGCCTGAGTGGCTTCTCAGACTGGCAGCATCCTACAGTACTTTACAGCACTTGTTGGCTATCTTTTTGATGTCACTTCTTGTTTAAATGCCTAATCATTATGGCTCACAGTAACCCTTTAATGCCTGCTTACTATTAAAACCCACATTGTACATTTTCCTTGTGATTCTATATCACAACAGAATAGACTCAAAAAAGCCCTAAAACCTCAGATACATGAAGATCAATCTGGGTTTCTACAGGAAAGACAACTGAAAAATAATATTAGAATTGCAGTTGAACTAATAGAATATTACAACAACCATAAAGGGGTACAATTAGGAATTATGTTTCTTGGTTTGGAAAAAAACATTTGATAATGTAAGCTGGGTGTTAATAATAATAATAATAATAATATTTATTTATATTTTCCCGCCTCTCCCAGGTGGATCGAGGCGGGATTATAGCATAGTATAAAATATGACAGAGTTAAAATACAAATAATACAAACAAGTTCATAAAATACAAAATTAGCGATTAAAAACAGGGTTTCACAAGCAACCGTAGGGCAGAATGGTCTCATCCTGTACATGGAAGTGGATATGTGTTTCACATGAGATCAGGTGGGTATGCTCACCAGAAGAGCTCCGTCTTAACCGTCCTCCTGAAGGTTTCCAGGGAGGTGGCAAGACGCATCTCCTCCGGGAGACCATTCCACAATCTTTGGGCAGCTATGCTAAACACTCTTTGGGAAGTTGAAGTAAATTTGGTTGTTGTTAACTCTAACAAATTATTCCCCATTGTTCTAAGAGTGCGGGGCAGATTGTATAGGGAGATGCATTCCCGTAGGTAACTTGGGCCCAGGCCATATAGGGCTTTAAAGGTGATAACCAACACCTTGTATTGTGCCCAGAAGCAAATTGGGAGCCAGTGAAGATCTTTCAAAATTGGTGTTATATGGTCAAACCTCGAGGATCCAGTGACCTCTCTGGCTGCCATGTTTTGCACTAGTTGAAGCTTCCGAACTTGATACAAGGGTAGCCCCATGTAGAGCGCACTGCAGAAATCAAGATGAGAGATTACCAGAGCATGTACCACTGCTTCAAGGTCCATTCGGTCCAGGTAGGGATGCAGTTGGCGTATCAAATAAAGTTGGTACCAAGCACTTCTGGCCGTCACATCCACTTGAGATGACAGCTGTTGAGACGGATCCAGAAGTACTCCCAAACTGTGAACTTTGTCCTTCAGGGGAAGTGTGATCCCATCCAGGATAGGTTGGCAAATTTCCTTCCCCAGACCTGAGGATCCTATGGCAAGTTTTCTCTGGATTCAACCTGAGTTTGTTTTCCCTCATCCAGCCCATTACCGACTCAAGACAGGGATTCAGAGGAAAGATGCTGTCCTTAGTCACTGTAGCATTCGGAGACATAGAGAAACATATTTGGGTGTCATCAGCGTACTGATAACACCGCGCCCTATGTCCCTGGATGATCTCTCCCAGCAGTTTCATGTAAATATTAAACAGCATGGGGGACAGAATGGCGACTTGGGGGAACGCCAGATGTCAGCTCTCTCCTAGAAGAGCAACTGTCCCCCAGCCTCACCATCTGGAATCTGCCGGAGAGGTAGGATCGGAGCCACTGAAGCGTAGTGCCCCCAATACCCAACTCTCTCAGGCATTCCAGAAGGATACCATGGTCAATGGTATCGAAAGCCACTGAGATGTCCAAGAGCACAAAAAGGGTCACACTTTCCCTGTCCATGCCCAGATGGAGATCATCGACTAAGGCGATCATGGTCGTCTCCACGCCATATCCCCCCCGAAGCCTGTTCTGGTCCTTCACTGAGTACCCAGCAGGTAGGGCCTGAGCCCACACAGCTTTGAATTTACTTAACTAAAACTGTTCTTATTTCCTTATAAAATGTAAAAATACATAAATACATAAATGTGTGAATAAAAATACATACACTAAATAAACAAAATATTTTTATTCATACACTACATTGAATGGGGAGGGGAAACACAAGGTCCACATATAGTTGTAAAATGGGTGCCAAGATGAGTACCACTGTCGCATGAGCAATCAGATTTACACATTTATAGTGATAAAAAATATTTGTCTAATCCAAGTAGAGCTTAACCTCTAGGTGAACTCTAGTGGGTATAGGATAGCGAGAGTAGGACCAGAGGAAACAGAAATACAAACTCTACAAACAGGGAACATGGCTTGAACAGCGACCATAAAACAAACAAAATTCGTTTTGCAATACAGACAAACCTAGGAGGTTAGCTGTCTGGCACAGGTAGCGAAAGAGCCTTGTTCCTACAGAAGGTAAGAATTTAACCTTGTTTAACTATTTCCCATGAAATCTGCCTTCAAAAATCTTCTACAAAGATTGACTTGGGAGGCTGAAGTGTTCTCCTGCTGGTTTGTTTTTAAAGGAATATTTCAGCTTTGGACCACTGATCTCATGTCCATTTACTCTTGGGCAGTTTCTATAATGTGGAATACAGAGGGACATTGCCTCCAAATGATGATGTGTATCGATCCTACAAGATCCGTATCACTTCTCAACAACTGTTAAGGCCAGGATGGGTGGAAGACCACATGAATGGTGGAGGGAGTTTAGGAAGACTAATCCAGTTTGATGACTAACAAATGTAATGGAGCACAGCCCAGTAGATTATGGTCCACAGATGCCAATGTTGTATGAAGGTAAAGGTAGTCCCTTGACATGAATGTCTAGTTGTAACCAACTGTACGAGGTGGTGCTCATCTCCGTCTCTAAGCCAAAGAGCCAGCATTGTCTGAGGACTGCTCTGGTGGTCCTGTGGTCAGCATGATTGCACCGAACACTGTTACCTTCCCACCAAAGTGGTACCTATTTATCTACAGTGCACCTGCATCATACTCGGGTGCCTCTTATGCAGCTTCCAGCTTTGGCAAGGTTTGTTCAGAAGATGTTTACCATTGTGTTCCTCTGAGGCTGAGAGAATGTGACTTGACAAAGGTCTCCCAATCAGTTTCATGGGTTTTCCTTGTCATGGTTTGTTCAGAAGGAGCGGCGCCATGCACCAGAAGCAGCACTTGAATGGGGTTTGAGCATCCACGTTTTTTCCCTTATGCGGGAGGGGGGGTCCCCACGTAAGGGGAGGGCAGACTGTACTTGCATTTGCATGCTTTGGAACCCCTAGATTGGCAGAAGCTGGGACTAGTGACAGGAGCCCATCACCTCATCATGCAGCACTCAGGACTCGAACTGCCAACCTTCTGATCTTCCCATCATCAGAACTGGCTTCTTAACCAGTAAGCCACTACATCCCTCTTTGTAACATATGTGTGCAAAGAGATCTTGTAGCAAATCTGAGAGTAACTGAGCAAAAGAAGTTGTAGCATAAGCGTTCATAGACTTGGTCAGCTTCATCAGATGCAAAGAATGAACTGGTGCCCAGGAAGGACCTTTATAATAGTTTATTGCTGTAGCCTGTGTGGTATGTGGTAAGAAGAAGCCACTAAGGACTACGTACCACACAGACTACAGTGGCACCAGTTCGCTCCAACCATCTGAAGAAGTAGACCAAGTCTACAAAAGGTTATGCTACAACTTTTTTTGCACAGTTAGTCCCAACGGTGCTACAAGATCCCTTTGCATACTGATATTACAGACTAGCATGGCTATGTCTCTGAATGGTTTTATGTTTCACTGCAAGGTGTCTCTGAATTCAAACAATGTATCAAGTTACATTGCCTTTGTGTGTGTCTGTGTTGTGTACCTTCAAGTCATTTCGACCCTTTACTGCAAGGCAAATGACAATCTAAGTGACTTAGCCAATGCGAGAAAGACACATTTGATTCCTTATCTCTGCAGTCTCAAAAAAATCTCAGGGCCAATCTTTCTCCTCACCCTCTTTAATTCCAGTTTTTTTCTCTGACCCCCAGCTGAGTTTCCATTAAAATACAACCCCTTTGCTTATTGTAACCACGATTAAATCATGATGTGCTGCCATCTTTTTTCATTTGCAGTCCCATCACAAAGCCCAGCATTCCTATAAACATCAGCCTGATGAGGCTATGCTCCATGAATCTCATGAAGTGGCCTGGCTGCTACCAAAAAATAAAGGTTCATACAGTTTCCTTGCTTTGAAGCTGTCACCAGCCTTCCTGGCGCTGGAATATCGTCACAAACCAAGCCAAAGCAACTCCTATGATACGGAAACAAACACATCAAGGAGACCTCCTTCAAATACTCATCCACAAGCCTAGGCCTGGCTATCAGGGTCCCGGTTTGCAGGAAAGTCCAGGAGGGGTGACTCTCAGGTCTCCATCCCACTCCTAAATACAGTTATCATTCAAAACCTTGGGTGGGAAACCCAATCCGTCGGCTCTTTCTGTGGGAAATGTCATCATCATGAAATATGTCCACGAAAAGTGTTCTACTGTAAGCAACATTTCCTGGCTAAAAGGCAAGGAGAGGAAGGTCTGCATAGTTGCTTATGTTCAGGTATATTTTTGCTCCGTTCCTCAAGTGTCCTGTATCTAGTATATCCCTATAGTACTGCTGCCATGTAAACCTTAGCAACTGAGGTAACGCCTTTTAACACTTCTGCGCAATGAAGAAGTTAGGGGACCTTCCAAGGCTTGCAAGGTGTGCATTGTGCAGCTTGCTTGGCCCAATAAACAGATCCCTGTTTGGTGGATTTTGGACGTTGTTCTTAGTCTTGAAGAGCTGCACAGTGGGCCCTTGGTATCCACCGGGATGTCATTCCAAGGCCACCACTGACAGCCGACACTAAAATCTGTGTCCTGTTGAATACAATGGCATGGTAGAACGAACGGCACAACCAAGATGCGCTTTTTAAAACTGGTCTATATATACTTTAACATTTTCAGGTTGTGGGTGGACAAAGTGTCTCTGGATGTGGAGCCTTAGCAACCAGGGCCCAGAATAAAGCTGCTTTGGGTCTCTTTAAATGACACTTGCATCTTAAGAGTCCAGAAGCTGTGCCAAAGCAGCACTCATGCCCTTAGGAGCGTGGCTTCCGTCCTCTTAGGATGCCTCCAAAGAGACCCGAAGCAGCTTTCTTCTGGCCCGGGGGTAATGGCTTGCAAGACCCCTGCGTGACAAAGAAGCCACTGGGGAGCTTCGGAAGCTTGCAAGGCGTATTTGCTGCTTGGGGGCTTTGGGACGTTACTCTTATCCTTTGAGAGGCGCAGAGCGGGTGCAACGGCGTCTCCTTATCTAAAGGGGCAAAACCAGGGGTTGCTATATATACTGGGTGTCGGAATCCAGTCCCTCTAGACATGTAGCGCCTTATATGCTTAGTGCTGTCATGGGACTGTAGGGGGCGCTGCGGAGGAGGAGCCGCATTCCCGAACCTGGGCTCCAGGAGGGGCTCCGTCTCCCTGACTCTCCCCTGAGAGCCACCCAGACCACCTCCTCCTCCCCCTCGCCCCGCCCCCGTTTAACGGCCCACTCACGCGCCGCTCCGGCTCCGGTTCTCACAGCGCCCAACGTTCTATAACCGCCGCTTGCCCTCGCGCTCCCCTCTTGTTCTCTCTCTTTCCGGCGCGCGCCCGCTAGCCCCTCCCTCGCCTTCGCCTTACCTTCCCCTCCGTCGCGCGCGCCCGTTCCTGTCCTCACCGCGCATGCGCGGTGGATCCCACCACAACGAGGTTGTTTTTTTCAACCTCCATAAACACCGTCCCCCGCCTCTATACACAATCCTATTCTCCACCCATTTCCGGTTCACCACTTCCGGTCCCCTTTCCCTTTCCTTTCCCTTCCAGATTGTCTTCTTTTTCCGGGTTTGCGCGCGGGGCATTGTGGGAGAGAGGCCAGCTCTTCCCTGTTCCCCTTTTCCCCCTCCTCGGACCCAGAGAGAAGGGCGCATGCGCGTTGCGCGCCTCCCATCTTCCTCCTCCCAGAGAGGCTTCAGCAGCAGCAGAGGCAGCAGCAGCTGATGATGGTGATGATGATGAAGAGGAGGCGGCGAGGGAGAGAAGGGGAGGCTGCTGCTGCTGCTGCTGCTGCGGCCAGAGCCGAAGGGGGCACCTTTTCTTTACACTGTTAAAGGGCCAGAGCCCCAATTCCGCATCCAGTCGGGCGGCTGGGAAGGGCCTCGGGGGGAAGGAGGCTGCCCCCCCAAAAACAACCCCAGAGAGAGAGGAGAGAGTTCCTTCCCCGTCAGAGGAGCAACGCAGATACTCCGTGGCTACTACTGCTGCTGGAGGGGGTGGCTCTTGGCCCTGGCTGGAGGCACTACAACAGGAGCAGCAGCAGCAGCAGCAGCCACTTCACCAGCCTCCCCTTCTCCCTCCCTCCCTCTCTCTCCCCCCCTCTCTCTCTCCCCCTTCATCCCTCTGCTCTCCTCCCCTCCTCCTCCCCCTTTATTACCCTTTGTGTGTCTCTCCCTCCTCTGCTCCAGGAAGGAAAGGAAGGGAAAGGAGATAAAAGTGGGGTGCAGCCAAGGTAAGACCCTCTCTGTCTTATTTGTGGGGAAGGGCAGCACCAGTTCAGCAAACAGGGGCTTCCTTCCTTGCCCCTCTCTCTCTCCTTTAATTTTGGAGGAAGGGAAGCACTTGGAGGGCCCTCTGCTTGGAAAAGGGGCGCTTAGGGCTATTGGGAGCATGATTTTGGGGACTGAGAGAGCAGCCAGTGTACTCTGCCTGGTTTGGTTATAAGAGATACCTCGACCTATGGTTGTAATTATTATTATTTATGGTTGAAGATTGTAAGAGATAGGGCTACCTACTGTTGTTGTAGTTATTATTGTTATTTAAGGTTCAGGATTGAGAGGTATAGGTAGACTGTGTCTGATTTGTTTATAAGAGATAGGTCTAACTATTATTATTAGTAGTAGTAGTAGTATTTAAGGTTGAAGATTGTTTGTAAGAGATAGGTCTACCTATTGTTATTGTTATTATTCAAGGTTGAAGACTGAGAGGTGCCAGTATACTGTGTCTGATTTGTTTGTAAGGGATATCTCTACCTAGTATTGTTATTATTATTATTATTATTATTATGACTAAGGTTGAAGATCAAGAGGTGCCAGTATACTGTGTTTTATTTGTTTGTAAGGGATACTGTTATTATTATTGTTGTTGTTATTATTTTGATTTTCATAGGGAAATCTCATATTCCATGTTCTCGCTTGGTTTTATTTATTCCTTATGTTTTCTGGTAACATTGTTTGTTTGGGGGGTTTGTTTGTTTTTACTAAATTAGGTCCTGGTGCCTTGTTTGTGGAATACGCAAGAGTCTCTCAGGTTTCAACTGAACTCATGTATGTGTTTCTTGGTTGTTGTTGATATATATATATATATATGGAGAGAGAGAGAATATAATTTTATCAGTTTGTCTGGTGATGTCAGGAAGTTTATATACTATGCGAACAAACAGATGTGGCGTTGAAATCTGTGTCAGGGAAGGTATTTCTCAGCTCTTGAGGTGGTTTTGGAACATTTTGTTGTCAATCTTAGCAGATGAAATTGAAACACTTTCATTTTTTAATGTCCATGTTTATTTCTGTGCTCAGCTAAGATTTTCAGATTCTTGTCACTTTGCATCCTGGCCCTGAAAAGATGTTATGCTTACTATTTAGAGCATAATAATGCATGTATTTAGTTTATGATTCACTAAAGGAGCAGGGCCTAAATAATCCTGGTTGGAATAGTTAATTTCTGTGTTATTTATAATGTCACATCAGTTGTTTAAAGACTCTAATTTTCTTCTAGAGAAGATTAACATTTGCTTCCTTAGGGGGAATACTACTTATAGGATGCTGAGAATCAAAATCCCATCTCAGGCCTAGATGCATAAACCCCCGTTTATCTGGAGTAGTTTCCTTTCAGTGTACTCAAGTTGTCAGCTTGCCCGCTTTCAAAGTCCAGGTTTGGTTCTGAGTTGGTAAAGCCAGGAAAGGAACTTGGAAAATATGTTACTTGTTACAAAGCACGTTTAGGGCAGCTTGGGCAGCTCATTTTGTGGCTCTGTTTTTATTTTGAAATGATTTGTTTAAAGTGAGAGGATACTGTGCTGCCCATTTACTACATAACAGCCTGTGAGGTGTGTTTGTATTGTGATATGTGCACAGATGGCCTGTGCATTTCAATAGGCCCAGAGTATCTCACCACAGTCACAGCCAGCCAGAGATGTGCTCCTTCCCTGCGATAATGTCTGGAGTCTGTTCCTTCTGAATGTTATCTTTAATAATATCGTTTGTTGGCACATTATTCAAACCTGGGTGGCAAACTAAAACAGGAGTCAGAGATTGTTTTTGACCAGCAAACATGGACACAAACGTTGTATTAAAGCTTGAGCTCTGCCTTTGAAGAAATGTTTGCCTTCAGCATTCAGAGTAAGAAAGTGAGGTACGTTGCTCTCTGAAAAGCAGCAAAGAGTATGGAGTAATCCTCCTTTTATATGGATGCCTATTTAAACAGGGTGGTTTTTCAGGATTAGGAGAAGCTGGATGCTTTCAGGTAAAACTAGTTCTGAAATACCATGTTTTAAAATGTTTCAAGGGTTCTGTCTTTCTTTTCTTATGAGCTCTGTCACACACAGAGAAATGTAAATTTGGATGACAGTATAAATTCAGATATTAATCTGACTTAAAGTCAATCCTTGACCCAAATAGGACTCATCGACAGATAGAGGGAATTATTTTTGATTTCTAACAGACTGAATAATTATAAAGGACAGAAATATAATATATTTCAACTCTGTGTAAAATAATTACAGGCCTGAAATTTATCTTTTGGGTATAGAAATCAGCATTTTTATTTATGTTTTATACTTGAAGGGAATTGATATCTAAAGTTCTAGTGTTAGTCATCTGAATGGGTATAGGATCAGGGATTTAATACTGAAATCCAACATATTCATAGTTTAGAGGAAGCCTTTATGATCTCCACAGAATGTATTTTACAGTAAGCATGTTTGTTTATAGTACTTATATACCACCTAACATGAAACAATGTAATGTGTAGACACATTATTTTATAAAATCACATATATAGAGCAAGTTGTAAAACAGATGTTACTAATAATTATGCATGATAATTGATTTGCTGTTATCCTGATTTATTGATAGAAAACAAAATAGCAGAATACAGGGAGGACTTTTGAAGCCCAGAGCATTATTAATTTTAGATGTTTAATTGCATCTTCCTCATCAACAGTGCAGCATATACAGAAACACATATTTCTGTAAATGAATCATTAGGCCCAAGTCTTGGAACTCAGCTGCACATGCAATCTGTGGAAGAGCTGTAGCTTGTTGTTCATGAAAAGTTTCTGACTTTAGTATGTGGCATCACTAGGTAGGTAGAAAAAGGACATCCTACTACAGTCATTCTCAGTCTTTGGTACTCTAGTGATTTGAAGTTTCAACTTCCAAAGCCCCCCTCCCATACAGCTAGTTGTCATAGAATCATAGAGTTGTTAGAGACCAAAAGGGCCATCCAGTCCAACCCCTTGCCATGCAGTAACTCACAATCAAAGCACCCCCAACAGATGGCCATCCAGCCTCTGTTTAAAAACACTTTCCAGAAGTGGAGACACTACCATTCTCTGAGGGAGTTTGTTCCACTGTTGAACAGCTCTTACTGTCAGGAAGTTCCTCCTAATGTTTCAGTGGAATCTCTTTTCCTGTACCTTGCATCCATTAATCTGGGTCCTGTTCTCTGGAGCAGCAGAAAACAAGGTTGCTTCCTTCTCAATGTGACATCCCTTCAAATACTTAAACAGGGCTATCATATCACCTTAAACTTATCTTCTCCAGGCTAAAAATCCTCAGCTCCCTAAGTCTCTCCCCATAGGACATGGTTTCCAGACCCTTCACCATTTTAGCGGCCTCCCTCTGGACACACTCCAATTTGTCAACATTGTGGTTCTCAGAACTGGACACAGTATTCCAGGTGAGGCCCAACCAAAGCAGAATAGAGTGGTACTATTGCTTTCCTTGATCTAAACACTATACTTCTGTTGATGTTATGGAATCTGGAAGTTGGTTCAAAATATCTGTGGGGCCAAAGATGGAGAATCATTGGTCCAGGTAGGTTTGTGTAAGATGCTGATTGAGTAGCCCCCTATTAAAGAACTTTAACCATGACAGAGGAATAATGTTAGGAAGGCATGAAAGCTTCAAATGTACAAGAAAATTAACACTTAAATGGTTTAAGGCATGTGTCATCTATCCTTACATAGCCTTTGAACTGCTTTCTTAGAAATCACTTCTGTGATTGCTGGTATTTAAACCACAAGCTCAGATTATTTTGTCATAAATACAATGGCATAATAAATGTGTTGAGAATTAGAGATAATGTTTACATTATACAGTAAGTCTACTTGTAGTTCAGAGCAAAATTGAAACATCTCCCTCAAACAGATCCAATATGTGATTCTCACCAGTCAAAGAAGAGTCAGTTGATTCTTAGGCAGGTTCTCCCAAGAGTAAGATCTGTTGACATCATTGAAGTTTAATTTCAAGTAAACAAACGTGGGGTTGTTTTTGTTTTTTGTTTTGGTTATACAAGCATCCTAGTTTCTTTTTTCTGTGTGAACCATGGAACCAGCTCAAGCTGAGCTGTCAATATGTCAGTACATTGTTCCTGTAATACTGCTGTTTGTAATGTTGTTCCAGTTTTGCTTGTGGTTCACTTGTTGTATGCAGCTGCAGCAAACACTGTGAATAGTCCAACATTTTTATATATTAATAAATAGTTATTGGGCCAGTTCTTAAAGGAAGGACTGTATTGACAGGTCTTCCCCCATAAGCCTGTGAAATGCCACTTCAAATCTTACTTTAATGCTGGCATGTGTTTGACATTTTCCCAGTTTTTGGCTTCATATGGTGCATTGACGTTGACTCTTTCCATAAATTACTGCTTCAGTAATATTCTGAAAGTTGTGTTGTTTCAGTCATACAGAAGGAAATGACTGGTAGCCTTTGACAAATGGCATTTTTCACAGTCTTAGCTGTACTGTTTGAATAGCAAAATTTGAGGCTACTATCAATGCAAGGACGTTTTTTGAGTAACTGTATTACTGATATATAAACTTACTACTGCCAGTTTTTCTTTTGATTAGGCATTCATTTCACAGCATAATAAGAAAATGTTCATATGACTACATTCAGCTGAGGTTGTCCATGGCAATTGCTTGACTGGTTTCATATTTTCTAGGTTTGTGTGAGAGGTCCACAGGAGTTCAGCAAGAGATTTTGGTTGAGAGAAAAAATGTTTGGGTTTTTGGGGTTTTTTTGGTCATAGATGTATTAATTTTTATGCTGGGGTTCCTTGATACTTGAAAATTATTTCAAGGAATCTGCAAGGTTGTAAAGGTTGAGAGAGGCTGCCATGGTAGGTAGCTCTTAGGGAATGGTAACTGTAAAAATAGGGATTGTAGCCAAAGCCATCCTGTGGCTGTCGCAGCACATGTCTGTCAGTAGGGCAGAGCACTTATATTGTAGAACATTTGTTAGGGCTTTCTGCCAAAAGGATGAAAAGAATGAACTTCACTTGCCTACTTTTAGGAGCAAGCCCTGCCATTCCTCTGTTTCCGGTTCCTCTACTCCTTGATCATAATCACTGCTTCTTTCCTAAATTGGTGGTGCTGATTCATCTTTATTTCAACTGATCACTGCTCATTCATACTTGGTTTTTCTTTAAAAAAAACTTGTTTTCACTGTGCCATTTTTCCTCTAACGTTTGATTTTAAATTGTTTTAATGGAGGTAGATTATCTAGTGCATTAAATACCAAAACATTTTGATAATCTTAAACATGTAAGTAGGAAAACAAAAGCTTGAAAACAAATGAAAATAGTGTTGGTCCCTCAATCATCCGCTTGACTTTATTCTGACGCAACATCTACTTCTTTGGACAGGTGTTCAGGGCCAGGAATTTCCCCCACCTAATCATAGCTTACTCTGAAACTCTCAGGTCCTCTCTATTTTCCTAGTAATGTTAGTAGATCACATGATTTCAAGGCATTTCACTCTGCTCTTATGTAGATGGCTCCTACTCTTCTCTGCAACAAGCTTGGAGGATCTAATGATCAGTTGCTTTCAAGGGTAATGGGTTCCTGGTGAGTTTTGAAAGAATTTCCTAGAGATCATAAATATCGGAGATACAATATGTAGCTGCAGTTCTTTTCTTATAGAAGACTACACATGGAATCTTTTGCAGTTGATTCCAAGATTTTTAAAGGTGCAAGTGTTAGAACTAGCTCAACTTTGGGAACTGTAGTGTTGATTTTGGAGTAATAATTTATTTATCTTGTGTGCTCCCTTCAGCTCATTGGTTACCAAGCTGATTTGGAGATGAGGCCCATGATACTTGTTGTGATCTCCAGAATTCTCTAATGGTGGTACAGTCACTCTTCAAAGACCTCTATCTGTGTATGCAGATCAAGTGATTCCTAAATTTCAGAATATTTGAAAGGTAAAATCAACCTGATGATAGAATTGGGACTCAGCAGAATTAGTATATCTGTTACCCCTATTGCCAAATTATTCAGTGATTAGAGGTAGCAAGAATTTATCTCTGCATTATTGGAGAACTATCAACTGCTAGGGTTCTTCACAGGTTATTCAGCAAAAGAACCAGACTGTCAAAGTTCTGTGGCTTCTAACATATTAATGTATTCCCTTTAATCCCACCTGAGTTTCTGTCCAAAAAGTTGCAAGTAAACTTGGTGGCTTTCTACTGGCAAAACAGCCCTAGTTTTTTTAACATTGTAATACAGGGTGCTAGGATTCCATGGGATTGTACTTCATCTCTCTCACTCTTACATTGAGGAACAATTCTTCATATGGACCAAGCTTGTTGCCATGATGAAAAATGGTTGCTGTTGTTGTTAAGTGCCCTCTAGTTGACCTCGACTAATAGCGACCCAGTGGATCTCCAAGATCCTCTGTTCTCAGCCACTCTTCTCAGGTGCTGCAGGTCCAGGCCTGTAGCCTCTGACATAATCCAACTGCAGTGGGCCCTTGTGATACGCTGGGGTTTGGTTCTAAGATCCCCGTGGATAACAAAATCCGTGGATGCTCCAGTCCCATTAAATATAATGACATAGCAAAATGGTGTCCCTTATAAAAATGGAAAATCAAGGTTTGATATTTGAAACTTATACTTTTTTGGAACATTTTCAAACTGTGGGTGCTGGAATCCATGTATAAAAAATCTGTGTATAAGAAGGGCTGACTATATCTCACAAATGGTCTTCCTTTCTTTCTACTTCCCTCTACCTTTACTAGCATTGTTGACTTTTTTTGTGATTCACGCCTTCTCATGATGTGTACAACAGCCTCAATTTAGTCATCCTAGCTTCCTGAGAGAGTTCGTTTGTCTTGCAGGCCCGCCATGGTATCCTCAACACCCTTCCACAGCACCCCATCTCAGCATATATTTATCTCTCTGCATTATTGGAGAATTATCAGCTGAGTTGATTTTCTTTTTATCAGTTTTCTTTACTGTCCAGTTCTCACATCCATACATGGTGATGCAGAATACAATTGCTTGGACGATTCTAACTTTAGTGCTCAGTTGTATATCTTTACACCTTAGGATCTTTTCATTCTTTCATAGCTGCCCTTCCTAGTCACAGTCATCTTCTAATTTATTTACAGCAACCTCTGTTCTGATTAGCTTGAACCACGGTATGGGAACTCTTTAACAATTTCAATTTTCTCATTGTCTTGTAGTTATTCTCTGGTCATTATTTTTGTTTTTGATGTTAATCCAACTTTTTATTTTCCTCTTTGACCTTTTTCAAGAATTGTTCCAGGTCTTAGTTTCTTTCTACTGTACTAGTAGTATTGTGTCATCTGTGTATCTTATGTTGTTAATGTTCCTTCCTCCAATTTTCACTCCTCTTGCCTCTGACTCTAAGCCTGCTCTGCATATGATATGTTCTGCATACAGTTTGAACAAATGGGTTGATAGTATGCAGCCTTGCCTGATCCCTTTGCTGTTTGGGAGTGTGTTTGTCCATACTCGGTTCTGATAGCAGCCTCTTGACCTGAATATAGATTACACATCAGAACAATAAAATATTGTGGTACTCCCATTTCTTTGAGAGCATTCCATCGCTTTTTGTGATCTATGCAGTCAAAGGTTTTGCTGTAGTCCATAAAGCATATGCAGATCGTCTTTGGAAATTTCCTGTGTGCACCATTATCCATTGTATGTATAATCCCTAATGCCTCTTCCTTTCCTGAAACCAGTTTATACCTCTGCGATTACGCTCCATATATGGTAGATGGTAGAAGTCTTTGCTGCAGAATTTTGTGCCACAACGTTACTTACATGGGAAATTAGTGCAGTGGTTCAGTAGTTAATGCAATCTTTTGTGTCTCTTTTTTATGTGTATAGGAACGTATACTGATTGTTTCCAGTCTGTAGGCTACTGCTTTGTTTTCCATATTTGTCGGCACATTTTAGCTAGTACTGCACTTGATTCTTCCTCTGTGGATTATTGCATTTCTATTAGTATGTCATCTGATCACGGTGATTTATTCTTCCCAAATGCTTTGAGTGTGGCTTTCACTTCACTTTCCAAAATCTGGGGTTCATCTTTGTATGTCTCTTCTTCCAATATGTCATTTGTCCTTTCATATTTTTTATTCAGCTCTTCTGTGTATTGTTTCCAGCATTTTAATTTTATTTTATTTTGTTGTAGAGCATCACCATCCTTGGCTTAGAATTTCCAAATCATGTGGAAGAGGTCTCTTGTTCTTTTTTGTTGTCAGCTATTCTTTCTCTGCATTGATTGTTATAGAAATTCTTTGTTCTTGTGCACTAATAATTGGACAGTAGCATTTATGGTTCTTATTTTGTTCCTATCTAACTTTGCTTTTGCTTCTCAACTATCTTTAACTGCTTAAATGTTTTATCTGCCACCCATTTTTTTCCTCCTTTTTTGGCCATAGATACCATTTTTTTTGCATTCCTCTTTGACTGTGTCCCTGACTTCTACACATAGTTCTTCTGGCTCCCAGTCAACTAAATAATACAAATCTATTTTTCACATTTTATTTAAATTCTTTTGTAATGTTTCCAGATCATATTTTGGTATGCTTATTGATTTGGTATTCCCCTTCATTAGTAGTTCATGCTCTGTGCTGCAGTCTGTGTCTGGTCTTGTTTTTGCCACATGAATGGAGTTTCTCCATCTAATACTGCATAATTAATTGGAAGAAGCCATGCGTGAGTAACTACATGTTCAAATAAAAACATGTATTAAGCTAGGCATAAGTTGAGAGATCCAATGATAGAGAGTTGAGTTGGAAAACATAGGGCCTGAACAGACAGGCCAAAATAAAGCTGCTTCGGGTCACTTTGGAGGTATGCTGTTTAAACAACGCATGCATTCTAAAAGGCCAGAAGCCACACCAAAGCCATGCTCCAATCCTAAGGACTGGAGCACAGCTTTGGTGCAGCTTCTGGCCTCTTAAGATGCATGTGTCATTTAAGCATCATATCTCCAAAGTTGCCTGAAGCAGCTTTATTTTGGCCTGCCTGTTTGGTGCCTTACTTGGCTTTATATTGTCCAAATATACCAGAGAATTTGAGAAGAGGACATAGGAAGACACATGGTGAGAGTTAGAGAATTGAGAAATATCAAAGCCAATGAAGTAATTTTTATAAAATACAATAAAAATCCAGACAGAGAAGGTAAAAAGATTAACATAACCATAATGAGTGGAATACCTTGGAAGGTATAAAAAAAGTTGGCAGGTATGCAAAAAGTTATGGGGGAGTTCAGAACAGCCTAAGAAGGAATGGATGCCTAATAACTGTACAAAGCAGTCTGGTTGTTGAAAGAGTGGGAAAGGCAGAATCCATGAATGAGACGAGACAGAATGGAGTATCATGGAAGAGGGCATGTCTGTGCTGAATTTACACTATAGTGCATTGCTGAGGCATAGATGTGACATGGTGTGCATGGCAGAGTTGGCGTTTTAGGTCATTCTTTCCTACAGTTTTCTATGGTGCTTTAATCTGCTTCCCAACACTAGAGTAGGTTTTATGGCAGATGGCTTGGGTCGGCTAGAGGAAGGAGGTGGGATACCCCCCACTTCAAATTTATTCAGAAGAAATGCACCTTTAAATACTGGCTTATTTTTTTTTCTTTGTTAAAGAATACGCCAAGGTGACTTTCTTGTTGTATGTCTTTTAGGCACATTGTCCTGCATGGATATAATGGTTGTTTTGCAGCATTAGGTCATGAATAGAAAGGATATAAGCAGCTTTGCTGGAGGAGACCAAAAGGGCCCTTTCACACTATGCAATTATAGCATTATATTCCACTTTAATTACTATGGAATCCTATGGTTTGTAGTTTCATGAGATAGTCCAGCTCTCTAGACAAGAATATTAAACACTACTCCCTAAACTGGAAAGCCCAGGATTCCAGAGTATTTTCTGAGTGTATATCATAATATGTCAGTTATATTTAAAGACATAGCTGTGTTAGTCTGGCAAATCAGTATGCAAAAAGATCCTGTAGCACCCTTGAGACTAACTGAAGCTTGTAGCATGCACTTTCATAAACTTGAGTCTACTGCCTCAGATGCATGTGTCTGAGAAAGTAGATTCAAATCTATGAAAGTTCATGCTACAAGTTTCTTTCTTTCAGTTAATCTCAAAAATGCTACAAGATCCTTTTTCATACATAAATTATATTTACTCATCATGCTTCATAGAAAGTGTTGTGTTGCCTGGATGTGTCTAACACCTTTACCTAGATTTTAACATGAAATGTTCCCCTGTGAGCATCTGTGAAGCCTAATTTTGAAGGAAGCAATGAAAGTAAGAGTGTTTCCAAACCAACCTTTACTCTTGCAGAGATGCATCAAAGTTCAAAATATCAAGAGCTGGTAAATGTGATTGTGAGTTGCTGCTGTTACACTTTCTCTGGAATACGCCAGGCAACAGTGAACAATTTTAAGTGTGAACCATCAGGTGTCCAAGGCAAAGATTTGGAGAAACTGAAGGAAACTGTGCAAGGTGGAAATGCACCCTGACTCTTTCTATAGCACTATGCTAAAGGCCTGAGTCATACTGAATAATCCCAACTAGTTTAGTGGTTCAACTTTAGTTGGGACTAACAATAGGATTTAAGCCCAATTCTTACCAAGGCCTCCTTTTCTCCAGTAGTTATAATACTTGTTAAAAAGCTAATGAACAGTAGCACCAATATTTTTATTGTAATGAATTTCATGAGTTAATTATGTATTTTGCAAACAAATACTTCATTTCACTACTCCTTAATTTACCACCAAAAAGCTTCATTTTAGAACTCAAATGTCTAATGTTAGAAAAGAGTAAAACATCTATCCATGTTCTCTGTGCATTTTCTAATTATATAAATCCTTGCCCGCAAGATCAAAAAAAAAAATCCACTATGATGTCCTCTCAAATTCTCTTTTAAAAGCTAAAAAGAGCTAAACACTTGCCTTTTCTTGCTTGCTTACCAGCTCCTAGATCCTTTTAGCTGTTATTTTTACAGTCCCCATTTTGTATGTTTTTTAGTTCTGTTATATCCATTTTAGAATAAGGCATTCAGAGCTGTATGCAATATTATAAAGTATGGCCTGCATATATCACAGTATAAGTTAATATAGCAGCATCATGGTATTTACTCTGTTATTGGTCATCCTGTTACAGTTGTGGTACTGAATTTTTGATTTTCATTTTGTCTGTGAACTGGGTTAATGTTTCATTTCAGTGAACAGTCTCCCACCCTCCTAAGATCTCTCTCCTAGGCAATGGCCACCTGAAACACAAGTCCTTTAAAAAGTCAATTTTTTCTCCCATAAATAAGGAATAATTTTATTTCCATTAATCAGGACCAAAAGACTCTTCCCATTTGCAGATGTAGTTGGAATAATATTTTATCAGCTGAAAATAGGACTTATTTAAAGAAATATGGCTTCATTTTTTTAATGGAAAACTGTTGTCTACTTACTACGTATGAAGTTTTAGAATTTGGGGGGGGGGGTGGTTATGCAGCTAACAAATATTTGTACCATTTTGATTAATTTCACCAGATCTGTTCCCAAACAGTTATTCATACCTATCATCTTGGAAATATTAGAACATGCAAAATATAAACTACAGTATAATCATTTTTAAATTAAACAACTGTTGGTAAGTGATCCACATTCTTACGTTTGTTGGCTGCTTTACTCACTTGCTCTATATATACAAAACCAAAGCTCCGGGGTCTTAATTTCCTTAACTGTTATGGCTGATATTCTCATGCTTTAAACCCTATTAGTTGTCTTTATTAATTGCCCTCAAGTTGACTTCAACCTCTATTGACCCTACGAATGCAGCATCTCCAAGGTCCCCTATCCTCAACGGCCCTGCTCAGTTCCTACAAATTTAGGGCTGTGTTCCCTTTGACTGAGTCTGTCCATCAGGTCTTCCTCTCTTTGCACTATCTTCTATCTATCCCAGGATTGTCATCTTCCCTAATGAGTCATACCTTCTCATGATGTGGCCAAAATATGACAGCCTCACTTTAATCACCCTGGCTTCTAGGGAGATCCTCCATGGTCATTATTTTAGTTTTCTTAATGTTCAACGTTAAGCTTGGCTCTTGCACTTTTTTCTTTGACTTTCCTTAGTAATTCTTCCAAATCTTTGTTATTTTCTATTAGTATTATAGTATCATCTGCATATCTTAGGTTGTTGATATTCCTTCCTATGAGTCTAAACTTACTTTGCATATGATATTTTCTGTGTATAAGCTGAACAAAGTGGGGCGATAAAATGCATCTTTGTCTGATTCCCTTCCTGATTGGGAGCCAATCTGTTTTTCCATATTCTCTTCTAACAGTAGCCTCTTGTCCTAAGTATAGATTGCGAATCAGCACAACCAAATTTATTGGCACACCTAATTCTCTAAGAGCAATCCATAGCTTTTTGTGGTCTATGCAGTTAAAAGCTTTGCTGTACTCTATAAAGCACATACTCATTTTCTTCTGGAATTTTCTGCTGTGCTCTATTATCCATCATATGTTTGAAATTTGATCTTTAGTGCCTCTTCCCTTCCTGAACCCAGGAATGTATCTGGAATGTCTCACTCCATGCACAGTAGGAGTCTTTGCTGTTGAATTTTGAGCATGACCTCGCTTGCATGTAAAATCAATGCTATGGTCCTATAGTTACTACAGTATTTTGTGCCTCCTTTTTTGGAGGGATGGGGATAGCTATTGATTGTTTCCTTTCTGTGGGCCATTGTTTTGTTTTCCATATTCATTGACTATTAGTTGTCTGTTAGAATAGACACTTTAAATTCAGGGGCATGCAACTGCAGCAGGTTTGGGGACCAGTTTGCAGCCCTGGCACCCACTGAGAGCTGTACAGACTGAAAAAAATGTGGAGGGGGGACCCAAAGCTGGAAGAGGCTGCAGTCAATTCAAAAAGTGAATTGGTACTGCTGGAGATTTTCAGGGGCGCTGTTTTATCCTTTTTCCTGGCTAAAAAAGAGCAGTCTGGGTGGTCGGGAGAAGTTGAGGGCCATAACGACATTTCTGGGGGCTTGCCTCAACTTGCAGTAAATGCCTCACCTTACAAATACTGGAAGAGGATTGATGCTCTTATGAAACCTCATGCTAAAATTCAAATTAGTCTTAAAAGTGCTGCTAGTTACTTCGCCCCTGACCTTTTCAGGCTCCTAGTTCAGAATATTATTAGTAGATATACCTGGGGCACAATTCACTTGCAGCATGGATGTGTCACTTGTGTTTGATCCTGATAGTAGTAGGGACAGGAGTCTGTTTTACTTCTGTTGCTATCTGTATTACTCCAGCAGAATGTTACAGGGAATGGCAGGTCTCTGAAAGTTGTACACAGCTTTGAAAAGTTCCTTTTTGGGAGATGACAGTTCCCCCAGTACTCTGACAAATGCTGGATGGTGGGTTCTGGAAGATGTAGTCTGAAAAGGTAGCTTTCCCAAGTTGTTACATTTTCCTTTATATTCTCTCTCATTTCTCCTTTTACTGCTTGATACTTCATTGCTTCAGAGGGCTGTTAAACACTGACAGGAGAAGTACAGTCTTTCTAACTGTCTATGCCTGTGTCATGCATAGTCAGGGCTCATCTGACGGCCCGTCATACAGTGGTACCCCGGGATACGAATGCGCCGGGTTACGAATTTTTCGGGATACGAAAAAATCCCATAGGGATTTATTGCTTCGGCTTACGAAGGTTTCTTCGGGTTACGAAAAAACCGCGGCGCTATTTTCCGCCACCGGAGGGCAGCAGAGAGCTATTTTTCCATTAGCGCCTATGGGAATTCGGCTTACGAAGGTATTTCGGGTTACGAAATTAACCGCGGAACGAATTAATTTCGTAACCCGGGGTACCACTGTATATCAAACCACCAAAAGAGGCTGGCCTGTTGGGCATAACAACACTTCTGACTGTAGAATTCTGTGCCTAGGGTGGCTATATTGGCACTATCTCTGCTTAGATTTAGCTGGGCTGTAAAAATCTTTGTTTTGCTGGGCTTTCCATGGTTTTTAAATGCTGTACTCAGATTCAGTTCTTCAGATTGTTCTGTTATGTTTTCAACAATTAGTTTAGTTTGCATGTTATTGTCTTTAAAAAGATACCTGCTTGAGGACCCTTGGGTACTGAAAAGTGATCCAAAAATATTTTTATTAATAATGGATAATAATAAAAGAGGGATCCATGTCCTATCAGTATCCTCCATAGACAGGCATGGCCCCAATAGGCAATCATACCTCTGGTTTAAAACCAGCCCAAAGCAACAGGGAGCAAATCATTTGGCACATACACACACACAATTCAAATCAGAAATGTGCAGTAGTTCTGGATTTCATGCAGTGAATTAATAAGTATTCCCTCAGTGTAGCACCTCTGTTGCACAGATGCTGTAGGGATATCACATTTTCACAGCAGTAAAAACAGAATATTTTGTGTTGCTGGAATAACTGTGTGTTCCCAAAGGGTGCTTTCATTGTTAGACTCTACAATATAAAGTGAGTGTTTGCATCAGAGTAGTGCAGGCATCTTATTGAAACTTACATGCAGCATGACTGTGACCCAGAGCAAAAGCTTCTATATTTCATATGCAGATACCTTGGCCATGAAAAATAGAGCCATATGAAAAGATGTTTCTGCCTACAGATGTACAAATGTCTTCATCTGTGTAGGTAATGAATTAGATCCAAATGTCTTGTGTAAGCCGAAGAGCACTTCTTCTGGCACAGCTGACCCATGTCAACTGGCCAGCATTCCATGATCAGAGTGCACATACGTTTAGGAAGTTCTTCCTTGAGTTTAATTGAAACACTTTCTCTTGTAATTTGAATCTTTGGGTTTAATAGCTGTCCTCCAGAGCAGCAGAAGACATCTCTCACTGCTTTCAGTCCAGATATACAGCTTCCCATTTCATCATTTGGCTGTGAAAAGATCCTTTCAAAGTGAATAGCTTGACAGATCAGGTTATCTTGACATATATAGTTAGTATCTGAGAAATATCAGTGGTTATTTGCATGTCAGTCTGACTCTTTGGTAACATAATTGTGGGGAGGGGAGGGGAGGAGATTTGCATGCAGAATGATATGGGCATCCAATATTGCTGCTCTATGAACAGTAGGGTTTTCCATTCATAGAAAGTTTATTTCCATTAGGTAGTCTTATTCCATGAACACAAGTGCCTCTCATTCACAAAATGACAATATATAAGAACCTGGAATTTCTGAGTGGAGATTTTTTAATTGTCCTGTAATTGCTATGAGTTGTCTCTCTTGGGATAATTGAAACATGTCATTTATGAGTTAGATTTTTTTTTATTTAAAAAAACCAAAACTGTGCACTTTAAATCAATGGCTTTTTAAAATCTGAATCAGCTATTAAAAGATATAATTGACTCTGAGTAAAATTGCAACTTCTGATTTTGAGTTTTCATTTATTTTTAAGTAGTAAGAAATAATCCCTAGGTGGCAAAACCAGAGCAGCTGTCAACAATATGTACAACTCTTGCTGGATTGAATGGACACTTTTATAGATTGTAGGTGTTAATTTTGTCACACATGATTATTAAATTATAATACACTTCATCATTTAGACAGAAAAGAAAATAGAGAAAGAAATAATATAAATTTCTGCCACCAAACGATTCAAACAAACACTGCAGATATCTGAAGGTTTTCATGTTCTTGTCTCTATATATTTAATTTGTATGTCAGCTGTTTGTTTTCTCAGTAACTTGAGTACATATGTTTGCTCTTCAGTGTAAGCAGGGGAGGGCAAGATAAATATAACTTCCTTACTGCCTTTGAAATCAAAAACTTCCCTATGACCAAAAGGATTCCACATCTGAAGACTTATCTTTCTTTAGGCTAGGTGTGGTAAACATGCAGATGTTCAGATATTTAGGACTGTAGCTTTTAGAAGCTCTATCAAGCATAGGTGGTGGTGAGAAATGCTGGGACTTGCAGGCCAAAACCATCTGGAGGACTGTTTCGTTTTTGGATCTGTCTAATACTGTAGTACAGTAATTGCAGTAGTAATCAAGGGGTAGTTTTGAGGTAACAGTCTTAGTAAGAATAGCCATGTTGTTGATCCACAGAATAGTTCCTCAATTAATGGTCTTAAATAAAGGCTTGATGTGGTCCAGAATGTAAGCCTGAGGGCAGGGGACCATCTAATTAAAAAGACTGTATGTACAGCGCTGTGTAAATTTACAGTGCTTTATAAACAAAGGTTAATAATAATAATAATAATAATAATAATAATAATAATAATAATAATAATAATAATAAAAAACAACTATTTCAGTTAATTCCACATATCCAAAGAGGCTTTCAGTTTGTTTCTCCAACTTCAGCTTTGTGTGTGTGTGTGTGTGTCTGCATAACGCATGGCAAACTGTGATATAAATTGTGGCAACTTTGAAAAGGTGTTGGCTGATCTAGCCTGAGAGATGCGTAGCTATGTCCCAGCAAAGTTAACTGTGTCTTCAGCTCTCTTCACTAGTTATTGAAAAACATTCTTCTTATCTTGCTTGTGGAATATCTTTTGGGCATACATGAACCAAGTATGCATTTCGAGTAGTAAATGAGAACAACCTCTTACTTAGTGTCTCATTTTCCCCCTGTACTGAATGTTTAGATAGGCAACAAAATAAAAAGTAAGACAAAGTATTGCGGTCTTGAATTAAGTATCTATACTTTATATTCATCTGTTGAATACAACCTAAATTATTTTTAGAAGTTGACACTTGCTAACTTATTCATTTCTAATGGCATTCCTGTTCTGCTTGATAGCCAAAGCTCTCTGGGTAACCCACAGAAGAAAGGTTAAAACCATTAAGTACAGATTGCTTCATGTGGATTTGGATGAAAGGGAAAAGTAGACCCGAGTGTCGCTGATATAGTGGTGATACCCTAACTTATATATCTGGATGTTCAATAGTGTTTCCTAAGTGTCTCATAATTATTTGTATTGAATCCAGATTCAGAACTGATCAGGAGCCTCCTGATTGCCACCTTTTTCAAAATGGTTGGCACTGCCCTCTCCCTGAAAGAGGAATTTACAGCTACCTGGACCCAACTAGAGAGCACTTCTTTACTTAAATTAATAAACCAAGATAGCTTGAGTATAACGAGGTTAGCTGGACTTGATGAAGCACTTTATTAAGATACCCAGGCCTTAATAACTGGAACATTAAAGAAAACATGCAGGGGTAGCTGTGTTGGCCATTTAACAAATACAAAAAAAATCTATCAGTGATACCTGATTGTGCCCCATTTTAACCCTCTCCATTTGCCTTCTGTGGATAGTCAAGGGCAAGAAAAAAAAACACACAATTGGAGATGTTAGTCAGATGCCTGCATGTTGTTTCAGTCCTTAGTAGAGATGTTATGTTGGGGAGGATATCTTTTGCAGACAGGCTCCTCCTCCTCCTGGCCATGTGGCAATAGAGATTTTTAAAATCCATTTGCATCTCAACAGGGACCCCGCTTTTGCAATCCATTATGTCTCCATTCCAGTGAGGTCACAGGCCTCTTTGTAGTCAGAAAACAATGGGCTCCTCAAGAAGTCTCCATGTATTTGCATCAGGAACATTTTGGTGGTGTAGAGAAAACGTACGTTCAGTCCAAATTTAAGAAGAAGGGGGAGAAGCCTGCCTGGAAAAGATATCTTCCCCAGCATAACATCTTTACTAAGGACGGAAACAACATGTAGGCATCTGACTTATATCTCCATTTGTTTTTTCCCCTTCCTTTTTGGTTTGTAACATCTTGCCTGATGAAGCCCATGGAGCTTCGAAAGCTTGCAACAGATAAATTGTGCATTTTGGTGGGTAAATATAGGTATCACTGGTGGATTTTTGAACATTAAAAAAGTTTGTCATGTAAAAGGTGTTAACAAGGTGTCTGACAAATGTCTTGGGGAATGCTAGCATAGCCACCACGTTTTTCCAAGAGCTAGCTTGCATCATCCAGGCTGCCAGTACTGCAGCCACAATGTTGTGAGTTTGATCCCAGGGGCTCCAAGGTTGACTCAGCCTTCCATCCTTTTGTAGGTCGGTAAAACCTACCGACCTACAAAACCATGAAACCTGCCTACAATTGCCCCAGCTTGTTGGGGGCAACTGGCTTACAGATTGTAAACTGCTTAGAGTGCTGAGGTCACTATTAAGCAGTATAGAAATGTAAATGCTGAATGCTATCAAGCTTCTGATGATTTGGAAAAGCTTAACTAGATAAAGCAGAGGCCTCAGGTACAAGATGTACACCAATGAGCATAGGCAAGAGACAAAAGGCGATGATCAGTACTTGATTCCAATTAGAAGGCAAGAACAAATATTGTGAACATTTGTATTCTAGTAGAAGTCAACAGGTGAGAACTAGAGCTTAGAGAACCCTCCACAGTATGGCACATAGGATTGTAGCCTGAAAGAAGCTCCATTAGATTTATTCATCCAGATTTCTGAATATCAGCCAATGTTTGTTTGTTTTTAATCATTAGTATTAGAACCCTATGTGAAATGTGAAATAAATGTGAAACAAATACTGTAGCATTCTTGAGAAACATAAAACCGAATCAAAACTTTACATCATGAAAGCTTTGTCACTTTTATTGGGCTGTGCTTCAGATTCCCTTCAGATTATGTTCTGCAAGAGTTCTGACTAAAAGATTTTTTTGGTCATTCTAGAAGTTATAATCTACTTAAAAGGTCTGTGTATACTTCCCATCTCGGTTTTGTGGCTCAAGCCAGCTATCTAAATATTTATAGTATTTAAACTTCAATTAAAGTTACCAACTTTTATTGGCTAATAAAATGGCCGGGGGGAGGGGGCAGGCCAGTAACTCTTGCTAGTTGTGCAATTTAACAATTGTACAAGAGCAATTGAAACACTCTCCTCCATGCATATAGTTTTATGAAACTGTTCTCTTGATTTTTTTAAACAGTTTTTTTCTTAAAATGTCAGTCCAAGTTTTGCATATTACTCTTTAGTGATTCATTCCTTGCTGTTGCTGTGTGCATTCAGTTCATTTCCAACTTATAAGGCCAAAGCACACAGTCCTAAAGGACTGGCCTCTGGCCATAATCGGGCCACAACAGCGGCAACCGCATGGCCGCCACCTCAGTCCCAAACTGGCAGGAGTGGATTATTTCCTGTGGAAATAAAGGTCCGCCCCCCCTCCCCCTTTAGCATGGTCTCAGAGTGGCTTCTGGCCTCCTTATTTGGCCTGTGCCTTTCTAGCTTTAGAGGCGCGAAAGTAGACATATTATAGGGTGTTCTTGGCAATAGCTTTTAGAGGTGGTTTTTCACTGTTGTCCTCTGAGGCTGAGAAAGTGTGACTTGCTCAAGGTCAGCCAGTGGGCTTCCATGGCCAACTGGAGATTTGACTGTGGTCCTTCCCCCAGTTCATAGATCAACACTCAGACCACTTCACCATGCTGGCTCTCATCATTTCTTGCACTTGAATGTAAAGGTTTTATTGTGAAAGGCTAATCTATTTTGACTAAAAACTGGAGTGGGGATGTTCCCTATATATAGGGTTGCCATAAGTCAGGACCTCCAAACCGGGACAAATGTAGGACAAATTTTTCTAATGTAGGACACATTTTTTTTAAAAATGGAGGACACACGAAAAATTGATTTTTTAAAAAAATGTTAATATAAATGCCTGTTTCTTAGGCATGATCAAAATGGAGGACATTTGGGCATTATTTCTAGACAGATGTCAGAAATGGACTTCCCTTTCTGGCAAAACACCCCTGACCTCCATTCCAAAACACACACAACAGCACATTTGGTCATTTCACATGGCTTTACTGAACATGGCAATCTCTTGCATCAGAGGCTTATTCCATAACCAAGCCCCTTGGGTTTAACACTTAGCATGTTTTAACATGGCTATGCATATTGAACATGTCAAGGTGGTCTCACCGTTCTTGCACCAAGTGTACTTCTCAGAAGTGTATGTCAAGGGACTTTGGTTTTTCTTCACTGCTCATGAGTTTGTAAAAATCACAGCAATTTACATTGACCAAGCCTCAGAACCAAAACCACACAGAAAAGGCACTTTGGAAAGTCACACTCTCTCGGCTTCTGAAACAGTGCATGCATGCCTCTCAAGCTGACCCACTCATATCTTCATCATCATCACCACCACACTATCACTGTCAAAGTAAGGGAGACTTGTTAGCATTAAAAGCACCCCCCCCCCAAAAAAAAAACCCCCCCGTGACGCCTCTCTGGCTACTCACTCACCACTTCCTTCCCCCCCTCCTCCTTCTCCCCCATCTCCATTCGCCTGGGGGCTGGGGCGGACGGGGCGGAGGAGGAGGGTGGTGTGCGGCTGCGCGCAGGAGGCGAACCGCCTCCAGTTTCGCCTCCTCCACGTGGCTGCATGGCCTGGAGAAGAGGGGGCGGAGGAGGAGGAGGTGAGTGGCGCGGCCGCGCGGGGAGGCAAAGGCGGACGGAGCCAGTGCCTCTTGCGCGCAGGCGCGCCACCCTCCCCGCGTGGCTGCGCCACCTTCCCCCGCCTCCTCTGCCCCCTCTTCTCCTCCTGCCCGTGCGCAAGAGGCGCTGGCTCCGTCCGCCTTTGCCTCCTCCATGGGGGCGGGCGCGAAGCCTGGGGGTGAGGAGGCGGAGGAGGAGGGTGGTGCGGGCGCGTGGCGAGGCACCTCCTCCGCCCCAGGCAGGCCTCGCTGTCCTCCTCTTCCTCCCCGAGGAGGAGGAGGAGGGCAGCGAGACCCTGCAGGCCGCAGCAACTCGGCTGCAACCGGGGGGGGGGGTCCCGGTTTTTGGGCTGCACCCGTGCTGGGAGGGTCCCGGGGGCCCCAAAATCGGGAAATACACGGGTGCAGCCGGGTTATGGCAACCCTACCTATACTGTATATGAAATTTGCTTCTTAGTAGATCTGCCATTAACTGAAGGGAATTTATGAAACAGAATGAGGTACCAGAATATATTACTTGTAAGATTAAATGTAAAAAATTTATATTGCTGTGCTCAGGAAACAATTCAGTACTATTTTCTAAGCATTTGTTTTGTTAATTCAATATATTTTGTCATCTTAAGTTTTGAAATCAGTAATATTGATCTCATTAGTTATAATAAGGTACAGTGAAAACTTTTTTTTAATTAACACTTCATTAACACATTCCTAGGACTTTTATGCAGAGTGAAGTTACTAATTTCTTCGCATCCTAACATGTATATAATTAAATAAGAAAGGATGAACAGCAAGGGGAAAAGAATGAAGACAGGAGAAATGGAGAAATAAAGACAAGGCAAATCAACACAGGACTTTATCATAAGGGCAAAATTGGAAGGTTAACCAAAGGTTAATCCAGGGTCATCCAAGACATTTCATGTAATTTCGCAAAGAAATTTCAAATGACGTTGCACACAAACAGAAAACAATCCAAACACAATCATGAGACATCCAGGAATACCTGAATTCAGAAAAATATCACATTTTAAAATCCTTTTCCACTGCAAATTCTCAGTCAATTTGCATTTGTGTTAGTATGAAATGCATCTCCAGTTTAGCCATGGGATTACTGTCGGCCATGGGATCCTATCTTCCCTACGCATGTGCAAACACACTACAGTGCTACCTCGGGTTACGAAATTAATTCGTTCCGCCGTTCCGTTCGTAACCCGATAATTTCGCAACCCGAAAAGGCTTTCCGTTAGCGCTGGAAAGCCGCTAGCCGCGCTTTGCGTTTGAATTTCGCGCCGAAATAAATTTCGTAACCCGAAAAAAATATCGTAACCCGGAACAGTTTTTTCCAATCTAACTTTTTCGTACCCCGGAAATTTCTAACGCGATCATTTCGTATCCCGGGGCACCACTGTAATTTGAAATCAAGAAGCTGATGGGCACATACTTACGTGATAAATGCATTTGCATTCACACTGCTTTCTCTTTCGGATGGAAGCTATGTTCGCCTGTGCATGTGATAAGGTGCTACATAATTTCTTGCATTTTCAGATTCCCCCCCTTCTTCTTCTTCTTCTTCTTCTTCTTCATCATCATCATCTTTCAGGATGGTGATACATTCTTCTTTGTGAAAAAGTCCATAGAGTTGAATATCAGTCCCAAATTAATATATAACTATTGTATACTTCTTGATTTCAGTTTTTGTTAGCTTTTCTTTAGTTCCTGTTACCAGTTCTTCACACCCATTGTCTACTGTTGAAGCATCTTTGGATTTCAGGTGTTGCTGCACTATAGTCCTGGTTATCTGTCCTAAAATCCTAAAATCTATTTTTTCTTTGAATATAATGGTAAACCATGATTTAACATATGCGTGAATCTCAGCCTTGTGTACTTTCCAATCTCCTTCAATCTTAGAGTTGTGGGATTATATTTTTTTTGCTTCCAATTTCAGCTAACCATGATTTTCTTACTTACACTTGTATGCAGAGGAGACTGTGCATTAAATATTACATTAACCATGCTAGCCTGTATTTTTCTTAGCATAGGTTGTATAGAAGGTTTGCTGTGTTAAATGTCAAAACTGGAGTAGACTTATTTGGATTGATTTATTTACCAGCATTCTGTAAAACCACAAACAGCAGTGCCAAAGTTAAAAGCAATATAAACCATAAGAAGAACCATAATAGGAACATTTAGGCACTACTAAAAACAGTATAAAAGCCAAGTTCAAAAGTTCTCATGCAATTTCCAAAGTAAGAGTTGAGTGGTATGCTGTTGGGGGCAAGGAAACCTATCATAGCTCTGTGTTGATTGCATTCCACAATTTGGGAGCAGTACAGAAAAATCCTCTCTCATGCTTGTCCAAGTGTCAGCATCCTCATAAAGGTCTCTTGCAGTGCTGAATAATGAAAAAAGGTCCTAACAAAGCAGGTAGTCCCTTAGATACCCATTCGCTATTTCAGGCTTTAAAAGGTAAAGCAGATAACCATATAGCCATTAACAGACATATTACTCTTTCAATATAGAACTAATATGATTCTGACAGTTTATAGTCTAGTTGCTGCATTTTTTATCAGTTGAAACATCCAGACATTTTAAAAAGTACATCAAAGTAGTGTATATGTGATGTTTCTAAGGCAAGGAGAACTTGCTAAGTCAGACTGACTCAGGAATAGTCACAACTGGTACTGTAGATAGGAGTGGCACTGTATGCTGCATTTTCCCAGTTTGTTATCGGTTTTTAGTTTTGGTAACCAATCATTGATTTGAGGATTGCTTGGTCATTTCTCTTTTTTAAGACATATTTTCCACTTTGATTGCGTGCTCCTGTGCTTGGTGAAGCTGAAGCTTAAAGAAATATATTTCATATAAAAATGTCTCCTTTTCATTTATGTCTAGTTAAATTTAGTCTGTTTCAGAGTGCCCATGGATTTTTGTTGGGCAGATGTACATATATATACATTTGGCAGTTGGGCTGGTGAATGAAGTCAAAAAGCCAGGGCAGTTCCTTCATGTGTCTTTAAATGCATCATTTGCCAACTGAACATCCAGTGATAGCACAAGATAAAGGAACTGTCTTCAACTATGGAGCTTTCTGATGTGGCTGAATCCCAATACCTAAGCCAAATTTTCTATTAAACAAAAGAACTGGCATCTTGTGGGATTTAATCAGTTTATTCACCCACTTCCAGCCCATAATTGATGCCAGGCAGCTTTCAAAGACATTAGATGACAAGGAATAGTAAAGCTGAGTGCCATCCGCATGTTGGTGACATATTACCATATACAGTGAGCCCGTGCCATACGCAGGCTCCTAATAGGCGGCTTTCAGCATATGCTGAAGCTGCCCGAGAAGCAGCCCGGTGTGTGCGTATTGCCATGTGGCGAGCACAAGCCCCATTATATCAAATGGGGCTCGCAACTGCCAATGATCATGAGCCCCCATTGGATATAATGCGGCTCAAGAATACGCATTTTTTTGCTTTATGCGGGGAAGTCTGGAATGGATCCCACAAGGGCCCACTGTATACTTGACTATAAGTCGATCTCATATATAAGTTGAGGGCAGGTTTTAGGGCCAAATTAAAAAAAATTATATGACCCATGGATAAATTGAGGGTAAAACTTAGGGTCTCAGCACCCTTCCTGTTTCTCTCCAGTCCAGCTGTCCCCTTGGACTGGGAAGAGGTTTGAGGGGCAAATCTCAAACTTCTTTAATCTTACCCTTGGGAGACAGCCGGGCTAGGGAAGAGGCTTGATATCATATTGACCCATATATAAGTTGACCCAGGATTCTGGACCCAATTTTTGGCATAAATTTTTCAACGTATGGATGAGTATATACAGTACAGTTGGCCCTTCTTATACACTGATTTTTTATGCACAGATTCAAGCATACACGGTTTGAAAATGTTCAAAAAGAGTATAAATTTCAAATATCAAACCTTGATTTTCCATTTTTTATAAGGGACACCATTTTGCTATGTCATTATATTTAATGAGACTTGAACATGCACAGATTTTGTTATACATGGGGGATCTTGGAACCAAACTCCAGCCTATAACAAGGATCCAATGTACATCAAAGCTCTGAATCACCTTTCCTGCCGGCTTAATGTATGTATGGTGGGCCCTTGGTATCCATTAGGGTTTGGTTCCATGACCTTCTTGTGGATACCAAAACCAGTGGGTGCTCAAGTCTCACTATATACAGTGGGGTAATAAGATGATGTCCTTGTTATAAAATGGCTAAACCAAGGTTTGCTTTTTGGAATTTATTAAGAATATTTTCAGGCCATGAATGGTTGAATCGGGGGCGGGGGGAATCCATGGATATAGAGGGGTGACTGTATTAAGTAACGTAGGAGACAAGATAGAATTCCATCAGCCAGAGACAAGGATGTCAAGTATCCTACAAATACTTTCTCTACTTTGTACCAGAGAAAACCATAACTGTTCCACAGTCCAACCCATCTGGTTTGTTGCCATGGTCAGTGGTATTTAAAGTTACAAAGTATTCTAAGGAAGCTAATACAGTTATGTTCCTTCATCTAATTCTTGTCATAGGTAGATTTAGTTTCATAGCTTGGTCAAAAACCCACTTGAAATAAATTCAGATTATCAGTATCATCCAGACATGTTCAGTTACAAAAACACCACTATCGGAATACAGTGGTACCTCGGGATACGAAATACCCAGGTTACGAAATTTCCGGGATACGAAAAAATCCCATTGGAAATAATTGTTCCGGGTAACGAATGTTTTTCGGGTTACGAAAAAATTTTTTGGTGCTTTTCGGCGCTTTTTCGCACGAAACGCGGCTTTTCCCCATTAGCGCCTATGGCAATTCGGCTTACGAAGGCTTTTCGGGTTACGAAAGCGGCCGCGGAACGAATTAATTTCGTAACCCGAGGGAGCAGTGTAATCTGTTTTGACTGTTGCCCTTCTCTCTCTATTGAATAGGTAAGAGGGCAGGGCAGGGCAACCTTAGTTTCCACACATATGACATACAGTTACTTATTTTGTGCTGATAAGGAACAATCCTTACCCTTCAATTATTTATCCTTAAATTGAAGCAGGTTTGGAGAGGTTCTACATTCTGGACCTCTCTGTGTATGTTGCAGTATTTGTGATTACATGTCATTTAGTATGGTAGATGCATTGAGACAGAGCAATAGAGCTGGCACATTTTGCTTTTCCTGTATGCATTTAGTGCAGGTTGCTTAACACAGAGATAGGTTTGGCCTGTTCTGTGTTATTTGCTTACTCTTTGGCTAGCATGAAATGCAACCTGCTTAAAGATCCAATTTTGTTTCTCTCAGACACAGATAGTACAATAAAATATAGCCTGGAATATTTTCTATTCCTAGGAAAATTACTTATGACTTTGGCTAATATAAAACTATGCATTTTCAGTTCAGCAAGAAAATAAACTGTAATTAAGGTTGAATAAGGGAAATTCTAACAATTTACCACAAAGCCATTATTGTTTTTGTTTAATGTAGTATGATAAATTAAAGATGTTCAAAGATACTTAATGCTAGAATGTCTTGAAATAGCTTTAAAAAAATCCATGCACACCACTAAATTTATGTGTGTTTTTCTTACATTTCTTAATTAGTTTTCATTTCTTTCTATTTTTATAGTCATTTGGTGGCAAACCTTTTAAAAATCTGTCCTAGTAAAGTGTTCCTTATTTTTGAGACCACAGCATTCTTGAATAATGTAGTTGTGCCTCCTGTTTTTTATATTGTTCTAGGGGATGAGTATATAAAAACAGAGAAAAACAGTTGGTTAAATTCAGCAGACATGTGTTGGAACTAAGGCCCTCTCCAGGTGGGCCTTTGTGGTGCCCCCGTCACGTGTTAAAGGTTGGCCGAGGGTGCACCGCCCATACTGGCCTCACCCCAGCACATGACGGGGGCGTCAAAATGGCGGTGCCCTGTATACATGGGTGCCGCCATTTTGACGTGACGGACGCTTAGTATCCACACTTCCTGCCGTTATTGTGGTGTCACAAACGCGCCGCAAGAAGAACCCGCTTTTTAAGGGTTCTTTTTGCTGCACGAGGGAGCCGTGTGGTTTGTCCACTGCAGCTCTCTCGCTCAGCAAAACAAGGCACGGATAGAGCACCCTTTTGGGTGGTCTGTATCCTGCCTTAGTCAGGAATAATGTGGAGTTCATGTATTATAATACATGTGTACGTGTGTTTTAATTGTACAGGCATGCCTCAGTTAACAGAGCCTCTAACAATGAACCTTGTTTTTAGGAAGGATTTTTACACCCACCCTTTCCTTGCTTTTCCTCTGTCTAGCTTGAAGGCAGTGTTGCCAATTTCTGGGATTTCCCCCAGAAATTGGGATTTTAAAGCTTTTCCGTGTTTGCCAAATTTCCGGGAGGATTCTGGGAAATTCAGCCTTCAAGGAAATGCAACCTTCCCAGCCAAAAACACCCCCCCCAAAAAAAACCAAAACCTCCCAGCATACCTCCCATCCTGGAATTTCCTCCCCCTTTAGCCTTCCCATAGTGTCTTGCGTGCACCCCCGACCCAGAAGTCCCGTCCCCATTCTGGGAAATTTAGGGGCTTTCCGGGAAGCCAATCAGGGAATTTCCTTCAAGGGTGATTGGCAACACTGCTAGGAGGTTGGTTTTTGTTTGTTTGTTTGTTTGTTTGTTTGTTATTTGGTTTTTGTTAGCAACAGCAGCATGAGGATGATTAGGTGAAGGAGATCTGGAGAAGTAGACATTCAGTGAGCAAAGAAAAAAAAGGCCATAAATCGTTCATGTTTCACTGGGAGTTTAATTGCCTCATCTTTTAAATGTAAACCGCGTCAGTATTCTTGTAATTCTTTATCACAGTATCGTTTTTGAGGCCCTAAACACCTTTACTTGTAATATGCAAATTTATCCCGAAGCTGACCAATGGGAAAGAAGCAATCAGCCCTCCTCCGCTTGGGTTGGTTTTCAATGGCTTGGTGAAGGAAGAGCTTTTGCCTTGCTTGTAAATAGGAAGGGCTTTGGGGTAGCAAAGGCTGCAGAAATAGTTTGACTCTCCCCTTAAACATCCATGGCTCAGTGCTATAGGATTCTGGGAAGTGTAGTTTCTTGTGGCACCAGAGTTCTTTTGACAAAAGGAGCCTGAATAATCCACAGAGGAGGCGTTGCCTGGGGGCTGCGGTGGAAGAGAGGAGGCTGCTCCGGATGGTCCTGGCACTTCCCTTGGCTCCCTCCCTCCCTCCCTCTGCCTCCTCCTCTCGGAGCAGCCCCACAGCCAAGCTCATTCACACTCCCAGGCTTTTCTCTCTCCCCCCTCTCTGCACTTTGAGACCCCTTTAACTGCCAAAGCTCAATGCTCTGGAATTCTGGTGTCTGAGGCATTTGGCCTTCTCTGTCAGAGAGCTCTGGTGCCACAATAGACTACAATTCCCAGGATTCCCCAGCACTGAGCAGTCTCAAACTGGACCATTTCCTCAGTGTGGATGCACCTGGGGAGGAATTCTGGGCACTGCAGTTCAACTAAGTTTGGAGAGTTATGGGACTCCCTGTCAGAGATAGCTCTGGGGCCACAATGTACTACAATTCCCAGCATTCCCCAGCACTAACCCAGGACAGTTAAGTCACTCTCAAACTGGATTATTTCCTCAGTGTGGATGCAGCTTTGGTGAGGAACTCTGGGCATTTCAGCCCAGCATTGTTTTATTTCTGCAGTGTATTTTAGACCAGAGACAAGGTGACCAGGCATCCTCCTCCTTTTCCAGGACATGTCCTCCATTTGGATCATGGCTAAGAAGCATGGATTTATAATTACATGGGTGTTTTTAGCTTTTATTTTTGGCCATGTCCTACATTTTTTGCTTGGGTGCCCTACATTTTGGGGTGAGGGCATTGGTCACCTTGGTCAGATAGCTTTCCAGGGGTTTAACTGCCATTCTGCTGTGGTGCTGGAACAGACCACAATTCCCAGAATTCCATAGCATTCAGCTGAGGCAGTTAAAGTGGTCTCAAACCAGATGATTTCTCCAGTGTAGATGCAGCCCAAGCCTTTTGCCTCTCTTATGTCTGAGATTTCAAAGCCCAGCCCTGGCACCACAACAAACTACAAATCCCAGGATTCCATAGGATGGAGTGATGAGAGTGAAAGCAGTGTGCAGCAGCCTAAGTTTGCTTAATGCAGTTCTTACCATGGTGCACCTCTTGCCTACAGAGTCTCCCAGGCCCCAGTGGGGCCCTAGAGTCCTCCTAGGCCTCGCTGGGGCTTGGGAGAGGCTGTCTCCCAGGCCCAGCGAGGCCTTGGAGAAGGTTTAAAAATGTAGGACCTCTTTTTTTGGTTAATTTCCTGGCCAGGAAATTTTTAAAAAATGTCCTACATTTTAAGCCTTGTCCTACATTTTTTCCCAGTTTTGAGGTCCCCTGGGATGGCAACCCTATGCATGAGCAGTAAAATTGAGAGAAGAGGGGAGAGTAGAAAGCCTGTTTTTCCAGCTACCTCCATCATGTTGAAAAGTACAGATCTATATTACAACCCCTGTATCCCTGGGAGTTACATTCCAAGACCCACCATTCATGGATTCCTAATACTGTTGGTAATAGTGAAGCCTATTTTCAATGAGATGAATGATTTCTGGCCCAAACGTACAATATAATCACACTGGAGGACTTTGAAATGCCTAGAGAGAACACTTCTCTAAGCATTTCTGGGTCCTTCAGCATGGCTCTGTGGTATGCTTGGGCTGGACATTGACCACAGAATTGCATTGGAGAACCTAGAAATGCCTAAAGAACATATTTTTCCAGATGTTGTTAAGTGAAACTGTGGATATCAAATGCATAGATATGCGGGTCATACTATATGTATTTCACCACCAAAACTGAAATCATAAGAAAAGTTTACATTGCTAAAACAAAAAGCTATCCCTGGATGCATTTTGGAAGAAGCTTTCAGGTGATCTCTAGCAGGTTGAAAATGCTTTTTGTGTACTCATATAGGATTAGCTGACCTGGTTATTTCATTCTTATATTGTTAGTTTTGAATTAAAAGTTTGCTGAAACATCTTTAACTGCCCTTTTTTCCCTTTCCCTTTCTCTTTCTCTTTCCTTTTCCCTTTTTTTTTGTTTTGTTTTTGTTTTTTGTTTTTTTTTGTTGGTGATGTAGATACTTATCCTATTCTTTCCATGTTTTTTCTGTCTCTGGCACAAAAATTTCTCTTAAAGAACTCATGCCCAGGAGCACATTTACTTAATTAACTCATGGTTACCTGTATAGTATTTTTTTCCTGCTGCTGGCAGGATTAATAGATATCCTTACATATATATATATATATATATGCTTTGAATTATAGTATAGATTTCCATATGATGCAATGACTTTTTGTAGCCAGTTTATATATATAGCAGCCTTTCCCTATGTATATTTTAGACTTCACTTCCCATCAGCCTTAGACATGAATGCTAGGAGTTATGATCCAAAAGATCTGGAGGGCACCAGGTGGAGGGAAACTGTTTTAGGCCAATATTAACCTAAGAGGCAAAATGCCTGAATTTTTCAAATTGTCACATGGAGGTTACTGAGTTCCCACCAAAGTATTGTGATGGAGGTTGGGGGGAAAGAAAGCTGACTAATGTGGACATACCCTTTCAATTTCTCAGTGGATTGCCATTTTGTATAGCCCAGTAGCTCATTCCTGTTTGTCTGAATCTATGACATAAAGTTTCCAACACAATGTGGTTTGTACAACTTCAGTGGTTAATATTCCCTACTGATTCAGTTGTAGGTCATGGAATTTAGAGCTAAAAAATCTAATAGCCATGAGGATAATAAATAACTGAGTTCTCACCTGACTTGTTTTTATGCTTTAGGTTATTACTTTGTATTTTGCTCATATTTGTATTTTACTTATATATCTGAGTTGATGAGAGGAGGAATCCACACAATTATTACTTTGTATTTTGCTCATATTTGTATTTTACTTATATATCTGAGTTGATGAGAGGAGGAATCCACACAATTTCGGCTCGGAGACAGACAGGCAGAAACAATGAGGTCTCATGATTGCTGAATAACAAAACAGACTTGGTATGATCCTCCCCTTTGGCCATCCACAAGACCAGTTCTTTCTGTCTTCACCTAGAACAGAGCTCTTCCATATTGTTCCATTTTCCTGGTAACCCTTTCCATCTCTTTAGCCTTAGGGCACTTGATTCTTTCCTTCTGATTCTACAGTGACTCTGGTAGGAGGCAGGAGTGAGGCTATTGAAAAAAGAAAGAAGCCTATTGGGAGTTGCGCCAGGAGATTGGGCCAGACTGGATCACTCTGATGTAGGGGCCATTCGGTCCAAGGATACAGTACCCCTGCCGCTCAAGCAGCTTCATCAGGTGTTGGAAGCATCTGTGCTTCGCTGCAGTGCTTGCCTCATTGCTTGTGGAGAGCATGGAGGAGGTGAATCCGAGTGCAGGTTGCTTTACAAGAGGACACAGCTCTCGCAGCACTGGTGAGAAAGGAGTCTAGAGTGAGACTTGCGGCTTTGATTAATTTGATTAATATGTTGTCTCTAGAAATATCTAGATCCTCTAGTGCAACTCTATGGTCAACGTTAACTAAAAGTTGCACTAAAAGGCCTAGAGATTCCTAGAGACGTGTCCTCTCAGGTAAAAACATGGTATTTTTGTTATTTGCTGTTTTTCCATATTCACAGGGTTCTTGTGCCCCTAACCCTAGCGAATATGGAGAGACAAGTATACATCCAGTATTGTGTAAACTGACTTCCTATAAACCACCACCACCCCCTGGGCTCCTGCACACCCCTGAAATCTGGCCTGGACTGTCTCCCATTCACTTGTAAACAGACCTGGATAGTACATCTGGAAACGGGGGATGTATACTGCTAGTTTTGTCAATTTGAACGGCAAGCAGAAAGAGTTAATACCAACCTTGATTGCTATGCTGGACACAGAGGAAGACAGGAGTGATCTGTCTTTCTTCTGCTGTGCCTACCAGGCTAGTGCTTAATGCTAAATAAACATCCTGCTGGCAATATGAGTTGAAGGATTGAAATATTAGCTTCTTGGTTCAGTTTCTACCATCTACCAATGCAGCTAAATTAAGGGATCTTAAAACGATATTAAGTAAAGTTACCTATTGTATTTCAATCCCCAGGCTGTGCTGTTCACCAGTGAGTATTAGGGGGGCATTGTGGACTTCCCTCTCATTCTCACTCTACATTCCTTTTAGGCATACAAACTAAAGTTCAGTCCAGCAATCATAGCATTGGAAGAGACCTCAAGAGCCATCAAGTCCCACTCAGAAACATCCTAAATGGAAACTTTGTAGTCAGTGTGGCATTCCTAGCAGTTTATTTTTTTGAAGAGTTTATAGGTGGTTAGGGTTGCCATAACTGTCAACCTCAAAACCGGGAAAAAATGGAGGGGAAATGTAGGACAACGTAGGACAAAATTTAGCCCCAAATGTAGGACATATTTTTAAAATGGAGGACACGAAAAAATAATGATTTTAAAAAAGTATTGATATAAACTCATGTTTCTTAGGCATGCTCAAAATGGAGGACATTTGGCATTATTCCTCAACAGATGGCAGAAATGTACTTCCCTTTCTGGCCACACCCCCCCCCCCCCC